>NW_027476926.1:0-119145 GCF_051020955.1 Megalopta genalis | reverse complement strand
AACACATGATTTAGCTGCAAATCAATGCGATGTAAAAGGTTTAGCTTCAAATCCAGGCGAAACAAATGATTTAGCTTCAAACACTTGGGATATAAGCGATATAGCTTCAAATGCAGACGAAACAAACGAGTTAGCTTCAAATCCAAGCGGAACACATTATTTAGCTTCAAATCAATGCGATGTAGAAGGTTTACTTTCAAATCCAATCGAAGCACATGATTTAGCAGCAAATCAATGCGATGTAGAAGGTTTAACTTCAAATCCATACGAAACAAATTATTTAGGTTCAGATACTTGCGATAAATGTGATATACCTTCAAATTCAGGATGAACAAAAGAGTTAGCTTCAAATCCATGCAAAACACATGACTTTTCCTCAAATACTTGCGATATATGTGATATAGATTCAAATGCAGACGAAACAAACGAGTTAGCTTCAAATCCAAGCGGAACACATTATTTAGCTTCAAATCAATGCTATGTAGAAGGTTTAGTTTCAAATCCATGCGGCACAAATTATTTAGCTTCAGATACTTGCGATATGAGTGATGTAGCTTCAAATGCAGATTAAACAAAAGACTTTGCTTCAAATCCAAGCGAAAGACATGATTTAGCTTCAAATCTATGCGATGTAGGAGGTTTAGCTTCAAATCCATGCGACACAAATGATTGGGCTTCAAACACTTGGGAAATAGGTGATATAGCTTCAGCTGCATGCGAAACAAACGAGTTAGTTTCAAGGACATGCGAAACACATGATTCAGCTGCAAATCAATGCGATATAAATGATGTATTTACAAATGCAGGCGAAACAAACGAGTTAGCTTCAAATCCAAGCAAAACATATGATTAAGCTTCAAATGCATGCGAAAGACAAGATTTACGTTCATATTCATGCGAAACACAGGGTTTAGATTCAAATTCATGCGAAACAAATGATTTAGCTTCAGATACTTGCGATATAAGTGATGTAGCTTAAAGTGCAGCGAAAACATACGAGTTAGCTTTAAATCCATGCAAAACACATGATTTAGCTTCAAGTCAATGCGATGTAGAAGGTTTAGCTTCAAATTCATGCGAAAGAAATGATTTAGCATACGATACATGCAATATAAGTGATATAGCTTCAAATGCAGACGAATCAATCGAGTTAGCTTGAAAATCCATGCGATACACATTATTTAGTTTCAAATCAATGCGAAGTAGAAGCTATAGCTTCAAATCCATGCGGAACAAATGATTTAGCTGCAGAAACTTGCGATATAAGTGATATAGCTTCAAATTCAGGGAAAACATACGAGTTACCTTCAAATCCATACGGAACAAATGATTTAGCTTCAAATACTTGCGATATAAATGATATAGCTACAATTGCAGACGAAACAAACGAGTTAGCATCAAATCCAAGCTAATCACAATGATTTAGCTTCAAATAAATGCGATTTAGAAGGTTTAGCTTCAAATCAATGCGGAACAAATGATTTAGCCTCAAATGTTTGCGATATAAGTGATATAGATTCAACTGCATGCGAAACAAACGAGTTAGCTTCAAATCCAAGCGAAACACATGAGTTTACATGAAATTCATGCGACACACAAGATTTATGTTTAAATTAAGGCAAAAGACATGAATTAGCTTTAAGAAAATGCGAACCATTTGATTTAGGTTTACTTTAATGCGAAACACATGATTTAGCTTCAAATTCAAGCGGAAAACATGATTTAGCTTCAAATCAATGCTATGTAGAAGGTTTAGATTCAAATCCATGCGGAACAAATGATTTAGCTTCAAATACTTGCGATATATGTGATATAGATTAATCTGCAGGCGAAACAAACGAGATAGCTTCAAATCCTTGCGAAACACATGATTTAGCTGCAAATCAATGTGACACAAATGATTTAGGTCCAGATACTTGCGATATAAGTGAGATAGGATCAAATGCAGACGAATCAATCGAGTTAGCTTCAAAATCCATGCGATACACATGATTTAGCTTCAAATCAATACGAAATAGAAGGCTTAACTTCAAATCCATGCGGAACAAATGATTTGGCTTCAGACACTTGCGATATAAGTGAAATAGGTTTAAATGCAGGCGAAACAAACGAGCTAGCTTCAACACCATGCGACTCACATGATTTAGCTTTAAATCAACGCGATGTAGAAGGTTTAGCTTCAAATCCATGCGAAACAAACGAGTTAGCTTGAAATCCATGCAAAACACATTATTAAGCTTCAAATCCATGCTATGTAGAAGGTTTAGCTTCAAATCAATGCGACACAAATGATTTACCTTCAAACACTTGGGATATGAGTGATACAGCTTCAACTGCAGGCCAAACAAACGAGTTAGCTTCAAATCCATGCGATACACATTATTTAGCTTTAAATCCATGCGAAGTAGAAGGCTAAGCTTCAAATCCATGCGAAACAAATGATTTAGGTTCAGATACTTGCGATATAAGTAATATAGCTACAAATGCAGACGAATCAAACGAGAAAGCTTCAAAATCCATGCGATACACATCATTTAGCTTCAAATCGATGCGAAGTATAAGGCTTAGCTTCAAAACTGTGCGAAACACATGATTTAGCTGCAAATCAATGGGATGTAGAAGTTTTAGCTTCAAACCAAATCGAAACACATGATTTTGCTTCAAATCAATGCGATGTAGAAGGTTTAGCTTCAAATCCATGCGAAACAAATGATTTAGGTTCAGATACTTGCGATATAAGTGATATAGCTTCAAATGCAGGATAAACGAACGAGTTAGCTTCAAATCCATGCAAAACACATGATTTTTCCTCAAATACTTGCGATACAAGTGATATAGCTTCAAATGCAGACGAATCAAACCAGTTAGCTTGAAAATCCATGCGGTACACATGATTAAGCTTCAAATCAATGCTATGAAGAAGGTCTAGCTTCAAATCCATGGGACACAAATGATTTAGCTTCAGATACTTGCGATATATGTGATATAGCTTCAAGTGCTGACGAAACAAACGAGTTAGCTTCAAATCCAAGCGCAACACATGACTTAGCTTCAAATCAATGCGATGTAGAAGGTTTAGCTTCAAATTCATGCGAAACAAATGATTTAGCATAAGATACTTGCGATATAAGTGATATAGCTACAAATGCAGACGAATCAATCGAGTTAGCTTCAAAATCCATGCTATACACATGATTTAGCTTCAAATCAATGCGATGTAGAAGGTTTAGATTCAAATCCATGCGAAACAAATGATTCAGCATCAGATACTTGCGATATAAGTGATATAGCTTCAAATGCGACTAAACGAACGAGTTAGCTTCATATCCAAGCGAAACACATGATTTGGCTTCAAATCAATGCGATGTAGAATGTTTAGCTTCAAATCCAGGCGACACAAATGATTTTGCTTCAGATTCTTACGATATGAGTGATGTAGCTTCTACTGCAGACTAAACAAACGAGTTAGCTTCATATCCAAGCGAAACACATGATTTATTTTCAAATCAATCCGATTTAGAAGGTTAAGCTTCAAATCCATGCGAAACAAATGATTTAGCATCAAACACTTGGGATATGAGTGATATAGCTTCAAATGCTGACGAAACAAACGAGTTAGCCTCAACTCTATGCGAAACAAATGATTTAGCTTCAATCACTTGGGATATAAGTGATATAGCTGCAAATGCAGACGAATCAAACGAGTTAGCTTCAAATCCAGGCAAAACACATGACTAAGCTTGAAATCAATGCTGTGTAGAAGGCTTAGCTCCAAATTCATACGAAGCAAATGATTTTATTTCAAACACTTGGGATATAAGTGATATAGCTTCAAATGCAGACGAATCAAACGAGTTGTCTTCAAAATCCATGCGATACACATCATTTAGCTTCAAATCGATGCGAAGAATAAGGCTTAGCTTCAAAACTGTGCGAAACACATGATTTAGCTGCAAATCAATGTGATGTAGAAGGCTTAGCTTCAAACCAAAACGAAACACATGATTTAGCATCTAATCAATGCGATGTGAAGGTTTAGCTTCAAATCCATGCGAAACAAATGATTTCGCTTCAAACACTTGGGATATAAGTGATATAGCTTCAAGTGCAGTCGAAACAAACGAGTTAGCGTCAAATCCAAGAGAATCACATGATTTAGCTTCAAATCAATGCGATGTAGAAGGTTTAGCATCAAATCCAGGCGAAACAAATGATTTAGCTTCAAACAATTGGGATATAAGTGATATAGCTGCAAATGCAGTCGAAACAAACGAGTTAGCTTCAAATCCAAGCGCAACACATGACTTAGCTGCAAATCAATGCGATGTAGAAGGTTTAGCTTCAAATCCATGCGAAACAAATGATTTAGCCTCAGATACTTGCCATACATACGAAATAGCTTCAAATGCAGGGCAGACAAACGAGTTAACATCAAATCCATGCAAAACACATGATTTAGCTTCAAATCAAAGCGATGTAGAAGGTGTAGCTTCAAATCCATGCGAAACACATGATTTAGCTGCAAATCAATGCGATGTAGAAGGTTTAGCTTCAAATCCATGCGAAACAAATGATTTAGCTTCAATCACTTGGGATATAAGTGATATAGCTGCAAATGCAGACGAATCAAACGAGTTAGCTTCAAAATCCATGCGATACAAATCATTTAGCTTTAAATCCATGCGAAGTAGAAGGCTTAGCTTCAAATCCATGCGAAACAAATGATTTAGGTTCAGATACTTGCGATATAAGTGATATAGCTTCAAAGGCAGGCGAAACTAACGAGTTACCTTCAAATCCATGCGACACAAATGATTTAGCTTCAAATACTTGCGATATAAATGATGTAGATTCAAATGCAGGCGAAACAAACGAGGTAGCTTCAAATCCATGCGATACACATTATTTAGCTGCAAATCAATGCGATGTAGAAGGTTTAGCTTTAAATCCATGCGAAACAAATGATTTAGCCTCAGATACTTGCGATATATACGAAATAGCTTCAAATGCAGGGCAGACAAACGAGTTTACATCAAATCCATTCAAAACACATGATTTAGCTTCAAATCAAAGCGATGTAGAAGGTATAGCTTCAAATCCATGCGATACACATTATTTAGCTTTAAATCCATGCGAAGTAGAAGGCTAAGCTTCAAATCCATGCGAAACAAATGATTTAGGTTCAGATACTTGCGATATAAGTGATATAGCTTCAAATGGAGACGAATCAAACGAGTTAGCTTCAAAATCCATGCGAAGCACATGACTTAGCTGCAAATCAATGCGATGTAGAAGGTTTAGCTTCAAATCCATGCGACACAAATGATTTAGCTTCAGATACTTGCGATATAAGTGATATAGCTTCAAATGGAGACGAATCAAACGAGTTAGCTTCAAAATCCATGCGAAACACATGATTTAGCTGCAAATCAATGCGATGTAGAAGGTTTAGATGCAAATCCATGCGGTATATATGATGTAGCATCAAATCAATGCGATGTAGATGGTTTAGCCTCAAATCCATGCGACACAAATGATTTGGCTTCAAATCCTTGCGATATAAATTATATAGTTTCAAATGCAGACAAAACAAACGCGTTAGCTTCAAATCCAGGCAAAACACATGACTAAGCTTGAAATCAATGCTGTGTAGAAGGTTTAGCTTCAAATTCATACGAAGCAAATGATTTTATTTCAAACACTTGCGATATAAGTGATATAGCTTCAAATGCAGACGAATCAAACGAGTTGTCTTCAAAATCCATGCGATACACATCATTTAGCTTCAAATCGATGCGAAGTATAAGGCTTAGCTTCAAAACTGTGCGAAACACATGATTTAGCTGCAAATCAATGTGATGTAGAAGGCTTAGCTTCAAACCAAAACGAAACACATGATTTAGCATCAAATCAATGCGATGTAGAAGGTTTAGCTTCAAATCCATGCGAAACAAATGATTTTGCTTCAAACACTTGGGATATAAGTGATATAGCTTCAAGTGCAGTCGAAACAAACGAGTTAGCGTCAAATCCAAGAGAATCACATGATTTAGCTTCAAATCAATGCGATGTAGAAGGTTTAGCATCAAATCCAGGCGAAACAAATGATTTAGCTTCAAACAATTGGGATATAAGTGATATAGCTTCAAATGCAGTCGAAACAAACGAGTTAGCTTCAAATCCATGCAAAACACATGATTAAGCTTCAAATCAATGCTATGTAGAAGGTATAGATTCAAATCCAAGCGCCACAAATGATTTAGCATCAGATACTTTCGATATAAGTGATATAGCTTCAAATGCAAATTAAACAAACGAGTTAGATTCATATCCAAGTGAAACACATGATTTAGCTTCAAATCAATGCGATGTAGAAGGTTTAGCCTCAAATCCATGCGACAGAAATGATTGAGCTTCAAAAACTTGGGATGTAGGTGAAATAGCTGCAAATGCAGTCGAAACAAACGAGTTAGCTTCAAATCCAAGCGCAACACATGACTTAGCTGCAAATCAATGCGATGTAGAAGGTTTAGCTTCAAATCCATGCGAAACAAATGATTTAGCCTCAGATACTTGCGATACATACGAAATAGCTTCAAATGCAGGGCAGACAAACGAGTTAACATCAAATCCATGCAAAACACATGATTTAGCTTCAAATCAAAGCGATGTAGAAGGTGTAGCTTCAAATCCATGCGAAACACATGATTTAGCTGCAAATCAATGCGATGTAGAAGGTTTAGCTTCAAATCCATGCGAAACAAATGATTTAGCTTCAATCACTTGGGATATAAGTGATATAGCTGCAAATGCAGACGAATCAAACGAGTTAGCTTCAAAATCCATGCGATACAAATCATTTAGCTTTAAATCCATGCGAAGTAGAAGGCTTAGCTTCAAATCCATGCGAAACAAATGATTTAGGTTCAGATACTTGCGATATAAGTGATATAGCTTCAAAGGCAGGCGAAACTAACGAGTTACCTTCAAATCCATGCGACACAAATGATTTAGCTTCAAATACTTGCGATATAAATGATGTAGATTCAAATGCAGGCGAAACAAACGAGTTAGCTTCAAATCCATGCGATACACATTATTTAGCTGCAAATCAATGCGATGTAGAAGGTTTAGCTTCAAATCCATGCGAAACAAATTATTTAGCCTCAGATACTTGCGATATATACGAAATAGCTTCAAATGCAGGGCATACAAACGAGTTAACATCAAATCCATTCAAAACACATGATTTAGCTTCAAATCAAAGCGATGTAGAAGGTATAGCTTCAAATCCATGCGATACACATTATTTAGCTTTAAATCCATGCGAAGTAGAAGGCTAAGCTTCAAATCCATGCGAAACAAATGATTTAGGTTCAGATACTTGCGATATAAGTAATATAGCTACAAATGCAGACGAATCAAACGAGATAGCTTCAAAATCCATGCGATACACATCATTTAGCTTCAAATCGATGCGAAGTATAAGGCTTAGCTTCAAAACTGTGCGAAACACATGATTTAGCTGCAAATCAATGGGATGTAGAAGTTTTAGCTGCAAACCAAATCGAAACACATGATTTAGCTTCAAATCAATGCGATGTAGAAGGTTTAGCTTCAAATCCATGCGAAACAAATGATTTAGGTTCAGATACTTGCGATATAAGTGATATAGCTTCAAATGCAGGATAAACGAACGAGTTAGCTTCAAATCCATGCAAAACACATGATTTTTCCTCAAATACTTGCGATACAAGTGATATAGCTTCAAATGCAGACGAATCAAACCAGTTAGCTTGAAAATCCATGCGGTACACATGATTAAGCTTCAAATCAATGCTATGAAGAAGGTCTAGCTTCAAATCCATGGGACACAAATGATTTAGCTTCAGATACTTGCGATATATGTGATATAGCTTCAAGTGCAGACGAATCAATCGAGTTAGCTTCAAAATCCATGCTATACACATGATTTAGCTTCAAATCAATGCGATGTAGAAGGTTTAGATTCAAATCCAGGCGACACAAATGATTTTGCTTCAGATTCTTACGATATGAGTGATGTAACTTCTACTGCAGACTAAACAAACGAGTTAGCTTCATATCCAAGCGAAACACATGATTTATTTTCAAATCAATCCGATTTAGAAGGTTAAGCTTCAAATCCATGCGAAACAAATGATTTAGCATCAAACACTTGGGATATGAGTGATATAGCTTCAAATGCTGACGAAACAAACGAGTTAGCCTCAACTCTATGCGAAACAAATGATTTAGCTTCAATCACTTGGGATATAAGTGATATAGCTGCAAATGCAGACGAATCAAACGAGTTAGCTTCAAAATCCATGCGATACAAACCATTTAGCTTTAAATCCATGCGAAGTAGAAGGCTTAGCTTCAAATCCATGCGAAACAAATGATTTAGGTTCAGATACTTGCGATATAAGTGATATAGCTTCGATAGCAGGCGAAACTATCGAGTTACTTTCAAATCCATTCGACACAAATGATTTAGCTTCAAATACTTGCGATATAAATGATGTAGATTCAAATGCAGGCGAAACAAACGAGTTAGATTCAAATCCAAGCAAAACATACGATTAAGCTTCAAATGCATGCGAAACACATGATTTAGCTGCAAATCAATGCGATGTAGAAGGTATAGCTTCAAAGTCATGCGAAACAAATGATTTAGCTTCAGATACTTGCGATATAAGGATATAGCTTCAAATGCAGACGAAACAAACGAGTTAGCTTCAAATCCATGCGATACACATTATTTAGCTTTAAATCCATGCGAAGTAGAAGGCTAAGCTTCAAATCCATGCGAAACAAATGATTTAGGTTCAGATACTTGCGATATGAGTAATATAGCTACAAATGCAGACGAATCAAACGAGTTAGCTTCAAAATCCATGGGATACACATCATTTAGTTTCAAATCGATGCGAAGTATAAGGCTTAACTTCAAAACTGTGCGAAACACATGATTTAGCTGCAAATCAATGGGATGTAGAAGGTTTAGCTTCAAACCAAATCGAAACACATGATTTAGCTTCAAATCAATGCGATGTAGAAGGTTTAGCTTCAAATCCATGCGAAACAAATGATTTAGGTTCAGATACTTGCGATATAAGTGATATAGCTTCAAATGCTGGATAAACGAACGAGTTAGCTTCAAATCCATGCAAAACACATGATTTTTCCTCAAATACTTGCGATATAAGTGATAAAGCTTAAAAAGCAGGCGAATCAATCCAGTTAGCTTGACAATCCATGCGATACACAAGATTTAGCTTCAAATCAATGCGATGTAGAAGGTTTAACTTCAAATCCATCCGAAACAAATGATTTAGGTTCAGATTCTTGCGATATAAGTGATGTAGCTTCAAATGCAGGCGAAACAATCGAGTTAGCTTCAAATCCATGCAAAACACATGATTAAGCTTCAAATGCATGCGAAAAACAAGATTTAGGTCCAAATTCATGCGAAACACATGGTTTAGATTCAAATTCATGCGAAACAAATGGATTAGCTTCAGATACTTGCGATATAAGTGACATAGCTTTATATGCAGACGAAACAAACGAATTAGCTTCAAATCCATGCGAAACACATGATTTAGCGGCAAATCAATGCGATGTAGAAGGTTTAGCTTCAAATCCATGCGAAACCAATGATATAACTTCAGATACTTGCGATATAAGTGACATAGCTTCAAATGCAGACGAAACAAACGAGTTAGCTTAAAATACATGCGAAACAAATGATTTAGCAGCAAATCAATGCGATGTAGAAGGTTTAGCTTCAAATCCATGTGAAACCAATGATTTAGCTTCAGATATTTGTAATATAAGTGACATAGTATGAAATGCAGCCGAAAGAAACGAGTTAGCTTAAAATCCATGCGAAACAAATGATTTAGCAGCAAATCAATGCGATGTAGAAGGTTTAGCTTCAAATCCATGTGAAACCAATGATTTAGTTTCAGATATTTGCAATATAAGTGACATAGCTTCAAATGCAGACGAAAGAAACGAGTTAGCTTCAAATTCATGCGAATCACATGATTTAGCTACAAATCAATGCGATGTAGAAAGTTTAGCTTCAAATCCATGCGAAACCAATGATTTAGATTCAGATACTTGCGATATAAGTGACATAGTTTCAAATGCAGACGAAACAAACGAGTTAGCTTAAATCCATGCGAAACTCATGATTTAGCAGCAAATCAATGCGATGTAGAAGGTTCAGCTTCAAATCCATGCGAAGCCAATGATTTTGCTTCAGATACTTGCGATACAAGTGATATAGGTTCAAATGCAGACGAAACAAACGAGATAGCTTCACCTCCGTGCGAAATACATGATTTAGCTACAAATTAATGGGATGTAGAAGGTTTAGCTTGAAATCCATGAGAAACAAATGATTGAGCTTCACACACTTCGGGTATAGGTGATGTAGCATCAAATGCAGACGAAACAAACGAGTCAGCTTCAAATCCATGCGAAACACATGATTTAGCATCAGATACTTGGGATATAAGTGATACAGCTTCAAATACAGACGAATCAAGCGAGTTAGTTTCAAAATGCATGCGATACATATGATTTAGCTTCAAATCAATACGAAGTAGAAGGCTTAGCTTCAAAACCATGCAGCACAAATGATTTAGCTTCAGATACTTGCGATATAAGGGATATAGATTCAACTGCAGGCGAAACAAACGAGTTAGCTTCAAATCCATGCGAAACAAATGATTTAGCTTCAAACACTTGGGATATAAGTGATATAGCTTCAAATGCAGTCGAAACAAACGAGTTAGCTGCAAATCCATGCAAAACACATGATTAAGCTTCAAATCAATGCTATGTAGAAGGTTTAGATTCAAATCCATGCGCCACAAATGATTTAGCATCAGATACTTTCGATATAAGTGATATAGCTTCAAATGCAAATTAAACAAACGAGTTAGATTCATATCCAAGTGAAACACATGATTTAGCTTCAAATCAATGCGATGTAGAAGGTTTAGGCTCAAATCCATGCGACAGAAATGATTGAGCTTCAAAAACTTGGGATGTAGGTGAAATAGCTGCAAATGCAGTCGAAACAAACGAGTTAGCTTCAAATCCAAGCGCAACACATGACTTAGCTGCAAATCAATGCGATGTAGAAGGTTTAGCTTCAAATCCATGCGAAACAAATGATTTAGCCTCAGATACTTGCGATACATACGAAATAGCTTCAAATGCAGGGCAGACAAACGAGTTAACATCAAATCCATGCAAAACACATGATTCAGCTTCAAATCAAAGCGATGTAGAAGGTGTAGCTTGAAATCCATGCGAAACACATGATTTAGCTGCAAATCAATGCGATGTATAAGGTTTAGCTTCAAATCCATGCGAAACAAATGATTTAGCTTCAATCACTTGGGATATAAGTGATATAGCTGCAAATGCAGACGAATCAAACGAGTTAGCTTGAAAATCCATGCGATACAAATCATTTAGCTTTAAATCCATGCGAAGTAGAAGGCTTAGCTTCAAATCCATGCGAAACAAATGATTTAGGTTCAGATACTTGCGATATAAGTGATATAGCTACAAAGGCAGGCGAAACTAACGAGTTACCTTCAAATCCATGCGACACAAATGATTTAGCTTCAAATACTTGCGATATAAATGATGTAGATTCAAATGCAGGCGAAACAAACGAGTTAGCTTCAAATCCATGCGATACACATTATTTAGCTGCAAATCAATGCGATGTAGAAGGTTTAGCTTCAAATCCATGCGAAACAAATGATTTAGCCTCAGATACTTGCGATATATACGAAATAGCTTCAAATGCAGGGCAGACAAACGAGTTAACATCAAATCCATTCAAAACACATGATTTAGCTTCAAATCAAAGCGATGTAGAAGGTATAGCTTCAAATCCATGCGATACACATTATTTAGCTTTAAATCCATGCGAAGTAGAAGGCTAAGCTTCAAATCCATGCGAAACAAATGATTTAGGTTCAGATACTTGCGATATAAGTAATATAGCTACAAATGCAGACAAATCAAACGAGTTAGCTTCAAAATCCATGCGATACACATCATTTAGCTTCACATCAATGCGAAGTATAAGGCTTAGCTTCAAAACTGTACGAAACACATGATTTAGCTGCAAATCAATGGGATGTAGAAGGTTTAGCTTCAAACCATATCAAAACACATGATTTAGCTTCAAATCAATGCGATGTAGAAGGTTTAGCTTCAAATCCATGCGAAACAAATGATTTAGGTTCAGATACTTGCGATATAAGTGATATAGCTTCAAATGCAGGATAAACGAACGAGTTAGCTTCAAATCCATGCAGAACACATGATTTTTCCTCAAATACTTGCGATATAAGTGATAAAGCTTAAAAAGCAGGCGAATCAATCCAGTTAGCTTGACAATCCATGCGATACACATGACTAAGCTTCAAATCAATGCTATGTAGAAGGTCTAGCATCAAATCCATGGGACACAAATGATTTAGCTTCAGATACTTGCGATATAAGTGATATAGCTTCAAATGCAGACGAAACAAACGAGTTAGCTTCAAATCCATGCGATACACATTATTTAGCTTTAAATCCATGCGAAGTAGAAGGCTTAGCTTCAAATCCATGCGAAACAAATTATATAGGTTCAGATACTTGCGATATAAGTGATATAGCTTCGATAGCAGGCGAAACTATCGAGTTACCTTCAAATCCATTCGACACAAATGATTTAGCTTCAAATACTTGCGATATAAATGATGTAGATTCAAATGCAGGCGAAACAAACGAGTTAGATTCAAATCCAAGCAAAACATACGATTAAGCTTCAAATGCATGCGAAACACATGATTTAGCTGCAAATCAATGCGATGTAGAAGGTATAGCTTCAAAGTCATGCGAAACAAATGATTTAGCTTCAGATACTTGCGATATAAGGATATAGCTTCAAATGCAGACGAAACAAACGAGTTAGCTTCAAATCCATGCGATACACATTATTTAGCTTTAAATCCATGCGAAGTAGAAGGCTAAGCTTCAAATCCATGCGAAACAAATGATTTAGGTTCAGTTACTTGCGATATGAGTAATATAGCTACAAATGCAGACGAATCAAACGAGTTAGCTTCAAAATCCATGCGATACACAAGATTTAGCTTCAAATCAATGCGATGTAGAAGGTTTAACTTCAAATCCATCCGAAACAAATGATTTAGGTTCAGATTCTTGCGATATAAGTGATGTAGCTTCAAATGCAGGCGAAACAATCGAGTTAGCTTCAAATCCATGCAAAACACATGATTAAGCTTCAAATGCATGCGAAAAACAAGATTTAGGTCCAAATTCATGCGAAACACATGGTTTAGATTCAAATTCATGCGAAACAAATGGATTAGCTTCAGATACTTGCGATATAAGTGACATAGCTTTATATGCAGGCGAAACAAACGAATTAGCTTCAAATCCATGCGAAACACATGATTTAGCGGCAAATCAATGCGATCTAGAAGCTTTAGCTTCGAATCCATGCGAAATCAATGATTTAACTTCAGATGCTTGCGGTATAAGTGATATAGCTTCAAATGCAGACGAAACAAACGAGTTAGCTTCAAAGCCAAGCGAATCACATGATTTATCTTCAAATCAATGCGATTTAGAAGGTTTAGCTTCAAATCCATGCGAAACAAATGATTGAGCTTCAAACACTTGGGATATAAGTGATATAGCTTCGAATGTAGACGACACAAACGAGATAGCTTCAAATCCATGCGAAACTCATGATTGAACTGCAAATCAATGCGATGTGGAATGTTTAGCTTCAAATACATGCGAAACATATCATTTAACTTCAAACACTCGGGATATAAGTGATATTGCTTCAAATGCAGACGAAACAAACGAGTTAGCTTCAAAGCCAAACGAATCACATGATTTATCTTCAAATTAATACGATTTAGAAGGTTTAGCTTCAAATCCATGCGAAACAATGATTGAGCTTGAAACACTTGGGATATAGGTGATATAGCTTCAGCTGCATTCGCAACAAACGAGTTAGCTTCAAGTCCATGCGATGTAGAATGTTTACCTTCAAATCCATGCGAAACAAATGATTAAGCTTCAAATACTTGCAATATAAGTGATATAGATTCAACTGCAGGCGAAACAAACGAGTTAGCTTCAAATCCATGCGACACACATGATTTAGCTTCAAATCAATTCGGTTTAGAAGGTTTAGATTCAAATCCAGGCGAAACACATGATTTAGCTGCAAATCATTGCGATGTAGAAGGTTTAGCTTCAAATCCATGCGAACCAAATGATTTTTCTTCAAACACTTGGGATATAGGAGATATAGCTTCAACTGCATGTGAAACAAACGAGTTATCTTCTAATCCATGCGAAACACATGATTTAGCTTAAAATCAATGCGCTGTAGAAGGGTTAGATTCAAATCCATGCTAAACAAATGATTTAGCTTCAAACACTTGGGATATAAGTGATATAGCTTCAAGTGCAGTCGAAACAAACGAGTTAGCTGCAAATCCAAGAGAATAACATGATTTAGCTTCAAATAAATGCTATGTAGAAGGTTTAGCTTCAAATCCAGGCGAAACAAATGATTTAGCTTCAAACACTTGGAATATAAGTGATATAGCTTCAAATGCAGTCGAAACAAACGAGTTAGCTTGAAATCAATGCGAAACACATGATTTAGCTGCAAATCAATGCTATGTAGATGGTTTAGTTTCAAATCCATGCGAAACATATGATTTAGGTTCAGGTACTTGCGATATAAGTGATATAGCTTCACATGCAGACGAAACAAAAGTGTTAGCTTCAAATCCATGCGCAACAAATGATTTAGCATCAGATACTTGCGATATAAGTGATATAGTTTCAAATGCAGGCTAAACGAACGAGTTAGCTTCATATCCAAGCGAAACACATGATTTAGCTTGAAATCAATGCGAAGTAGAAGGTTTAGCTTGAAATCCAGTGCGAAACAAATGATTTTTTTCAAATATTTGCGATACAAGTGATATAGCTACAAATGCAGGCGAAACAAGTTACCTTCAATTCCATGCGAAACACATGATATAGCTTAAAATTCATGCGAAACACATCGATTAGCTTCAAATTCGTGCGAGACAAATGATTTAGCTTCAAATCCATTCGAAACACATGATTTAGCTGCAAATCAATGCGATGTAGAAGGTTTAGCTTCAAATCCATGCGAAACAAATGATTTAGCATCAGATACTTGGGATATAAGTGATATAGCTTCAAATGCAGACGAAAAAAACGAGATAGCTTAAAATCCATGCGAAACACATGATTGAACTGCAAATCAATGCGATGTAGAAGGTTTAGCTTCAAATCCATGCGAAACAAATGAATAAGCATGAGATACTTGTGATATAAGTGATATAGCTTCAAATGGAAGGGAAACAAACGAGTTAGCTTCAAGTCCATGCGAAACACATGATTTTGCTGCAAATCAATGCTATGTAGAAGGTTTAGCTTCAAATCCATGCGCCACAAATGATTGAGCTTCAAACACTTCGGATATAGGTGATATAGGTTCAGCTGCATGCGAAACAAACGAGTTAGCTTCAAGTCCATGCGAGACACATGATTCAGCCGCAAATCAATGCGGTGGAGAATGTTTAGCTTCAAATCCATGCGACACAAATGATTTAGCTTCAGATACTTGCGATATAAGTGATATAGCTACAAATGCAGATTAAACAAACGAGTTAGCTTCATATCCAAACGAAACACATGATTTAGCTTCAAATCAATGCTACGTAGAAGGTTTAGCTTCAAATCCATGCGACACAAATGATTTAGTTTCAGATTCTTGCGATATAAGTGATTAGCTTCAAATGCAGACTAAACTAACGAGTTAGCTTCGTATCCAAGCGAAACACATGACTTAGCTTCAAATCAATCCGATGTGGAAGGTTTAGCTTCAAATCCATGCGAATCAATTGATTTCGCATCAAACACTTGGGATATAAGTGATATAGCTCCAAATGCAGACGAAACAAACGAGTTAGCTTCAAAATCCGTGCGATACACATGTTTTAGCTTCAAATCAATGCGATGTAGAAGGTTTAGCTGCAAATCCAAGCGAAACACATGATTTAGCTTCAAACACTTGGGATATAAGTGGTATAGCTTCAAATGCAGTCGAAACAAAAGAGTTAGCTTCAAACCCATGCAAAACACATGATTAATCTTCAAATCAATGCTATGTTGAAGGTTTAGTTTCAAATCCATGCGGCACAAATGATTTAGCTTCAAACAGTGGAATATAAGTGATATAGCTTCAAATGCAGTCGAAACAAACGAGTTTGCTTCAAATCCATGCCAAACACATGATTAACCTTCAAATCAATGCTATGTAGAAGGTTTAGCTTCAAATCCATGCGACACAAATGATTTCGATTCAGATACATGCGATATAAGTGATATAGCTTCAAATGCAGACGTAACAAACGAGTTAGCTTCAAATCCATGTAAAACACATGATTAAGCTTCAAATCAATGCAATGTAGAAGGTTTAGCTTCAAATCCATGCAAAACAAATGATTTAGCATCAGATACATGCGATATAAGTGATGTGGCTTCAAATCCAAGCAAAGCACATGATTTAGCTTCAAATCAATGCGATGTAGAAAGTTTAGCTTCATATCCATGCGAAACAAATGATTTAGCATCAAACAATTGGGTTATATGTGATATAGCTTCAAATACAGCCGAAACAATCGAGTTAGCTTCAAATCCATGCAAAACACATGATTGAGCTTCAAATCAATACTATGTAGAAGGTTTAGCTTCAAATCCATGCGACACATATGATTTAGCTTTTGATACTTGCGATATAAGTGATATAGCATGAAATGCAGGCGAAACGAACGAGCTAGCTTCTAATCCGTGCAAAACACATGATTAATCTTCAAATCAATGCTATGTGGAAGGTTTAGCTTCAAATGCAGGCGAAACAAACGAGTTAGCTTCAAATTCATGCGAAACAAATGATTTAGCTTCAAACATTTGGGATATAAGTGATATAGCTTCAAATGCAGTCGAAACAAACGAGTTAGCTTCAAATCCATGCAAAACACATGATTAAGCTTCAAATCAATCCGATGTAGAAGGTTTAGCTTCAAATCCATGCGAAACAAATGATTTAGCTTCAAACACTTGGGATACAAGTGGTATAGCTTCAAATGCAGTCGAAACAAGAGAGTTAGCTTCAAACCCATGCAAAATACATGATTAAGCTTCAAATCAATGCTATGTTGAAGGTTTAGTTTCAAATCCATGCGGCACAAATGATTTAGCTTCAAACACTTGAGATATAAGTGATATAGCTTCAAATGCAGTCGGAACAAACGTGTTTGCTTCAAGTCCATGCAAAACGCATGATTTAGCTTCAAAACTATGCGATGTAGAAGGTTTAGCTTCAAATCCATGCGACACAAACGGTTTTTGCTTCAGATACATGTGACAAAATGATTTAGCATCAACTGCATGCGAAACAAACGAGTTAGCATCAAGTGCATTCGAAACACATGACTTAGTTTCAAATCAATGCGAAGTAGAAGGCTTAGCTTCAAATCCATGCGACACAAATGATTTAGCTTCAGATACTTGCTATATAAGTGATTAGCTTCAAATGCAGACTAAATAAAGGAGTTAGCTTCATATCCAAGCGAAACACATGATTTAGCTTCAAATCAATCCGATGTAGATGGTTTAGCTTCAAATCCATGCGAAACAAATGATTTAGCTTCAAACACTTGGGATATAAGTGGTATAGCTTCAAATGCAGTCGAAACAAGAGAGTTAGCTTCAAACCCATGCAAAGTACATGATTAATCTTCAAATCAATGCTATGTAGAAGGTTTAGCTTCAAATCTATGCGAAACACATGATTTAGCAGCAAATGAATGAGATGTAGAAGTTTTACCTTCAAATCCATGCAAAACACATGATTAAGCTTCAAATCGATGCTATGTAGAAAGTTTAGCTTCAAATCCGGACGAAACAAATGATTCAGATTCAGATACTTCCGATGTAAGTGATATAGCTTCAAATTCAGACGAATCAATCGAGTTAGCTTCCAAATCGATGCGATACACATGATTTAGCTTCAAATCAATGCGAAGTAGAAGGATTAGCTTCAAATCCATGCGGAACAAATGATTTAGCTTCAGATACTTGCGATATAAGTGGCATAGGTTCAAATGCAGACGAAAGAAACGAGTTAGCTTCATATCCAATCGAAAGACATGATTTAGGTTCAAATCGATGAGATGTAGAATCTTTACTACAAATCCATGAGAACAAATGATTTAGCTTCAAACACTTGGGATATAAGTGATATAGCTCAAATGCAGACGAATCAAACGAGTTAGCTTCAAAATCCATGCGATACACATCAGTTAGCTTCAAATCGATGCGAAGTATAAGGCTTAGCTTCAAATCCAAGCTGATCACATTATTTAGATTCAAATCAATGCGATGTAGCAGGTTTACCTTCAAATCCAAACGAAGCACATGATTTAGCAGCAAATCAAAGCGGTGTAGCAGGTTTAGCTTCAAATCCATGCGAAACAAATGATTTGAGTTCAGATACTTGCGATATTAGTGATATAGCTTCAAATGCAGTCGAAACAAACGAGTTAGCTTCAAATCCATGCAAAACACATGATTGAACTTCAAATCAATGCTATGTAGAAGGTTTAGCTTCAAATCCATGCGACACATATGATTTAGCTTTTGATACTTGCGATATAAGTGATATAGCATGAAATGCAGGCGAAACGAACGAGTTAGCTTCTAGTCCGTGCAAAACACATGATTAAGCTTCAAATCAATGCGATGTAGAAGGTTTAGCTTCAAATCCATGCGAAACAAATGATTTAGCTTCAGACACTTGCGATATAGGTGATATAGCTTCAAATGCAGACAAACAAACGAGTTAGCTTCAAACACTTGGGATATAAGTGATATAGCTTCAAATGCAGACGAAACAAACGATTTAGCTTTAAAATCCATGCGAAACACAGGATTTAGCTTCAAATCAATGCGAAGTAGAAGGCTTAGCTTCATATTCATGCGGAACAAATGCTTTAGCTTCAGATACTTGTTATATACATGATTTAGCATCAACTGCATGCGAAACAAACGAGTTTGCTTCAAATCCATGCGGAACACATGATTTAGCTTCAAATCAATGCGATGTAGAAGGTTTAGCTTCAAATTCAAGCGAAACTCATGATTTAGCATCAGATCAATGCGATGTAGAAGGTTTAGCTTCAAATCCATGCGAAACAAATGATGTAGCTTCAAACACTTGGGATATAAGTGATAAAGCTTCAAATGCAGTCGAAACAAACGAGTTAGCTTCAAATCTAATCGAATCACATGATTTACCTTCAAACCTTGCGATTTAGAACGTTTTGCTTCAAATCCATGCGAAACAATTGACTGAGCTTCAAACACTTGGGATATAGGTGATATAGCTTCAGCTGCATGCGAAACAAACGAGTCAGCTTCAAGTCCATGCGATGTAGAAGGTTTAGCTTCAAACCCATGTGACACAAATGATTTCGATTCAGATACATGCGATATAAGTGATATAGCTTCAAATGCAGACGTAACAAACGAGTTAGCTTCATATCCATGCGAAACACAGGATTTAGCTGCTACATATGCTACACATATGATTTAGCTTCTGATACTTGCAATATAAGAGATATAGCATGAAATGCAGGCGAAACGAACGAGTTAGCTTCAAATCCATGCGGAACACATGATTTAGCTGCAAATCAATGCGATGTAGAATGTTTATCTTCAAATGCATGCGATACGATTGATTGAGCTTCAAACATTTGGGATATAGGTGATATAGCTGCAGCTGCATGCGAAACAAACGAGTTAGCTTCAAGTCCATGCGATGTAGAAGGTTTAGCTTCAAACCCATGTGACACAAATGATTTCGATTCAGATACATGCGATATAAGTGATATAGCTTCAAATGCAGACGTAACAAACGAGTTAGCTTCATATCCATGCAAAACACATGATTAACCTTCAAATCAATGCTATGTAGAAGGTTTAGCTTCAAATCCATGTGACACAAATGGTTTAGCTTCAGATACATGTGATAAACATGATTTAGCTTCAACTGCATGCGAAACAAACGAGTTAGCTTCAAATCCATGCGAAACACATGACTTAGCATCAAATCAATGCGAAGTAGAAGGCTTAGCTTCAAATCCATGCGACACAAATGATTTAGCATCAGATACTTGCGATATAAGTGATACAGCTACAAATGCAGATTAAACAAACGAGTTAGCTTCATATCCAAGCGAAACACATGATTTAGCTTCATATCAATGCTACGTAGAAGGTTTAGCTTCAAATACATGCGACACAAATGATTTAGCTTCAATCACTTGGGATATAACACATATATCTTCAAATGCAGAAGAATCAAACGAGTTGGCACCAAATACATGCGATACACATGATTTAGCTTCAAACTCTTGGGACAGAAGTGATAAGGCTTCAATTCAGACGAAACAAACGAGTTAGCTTCAAATTTAAGCGAATGACATGATTTACCATCAAACCATGCGATTTAGAACGTTTTGCTTCAAATCCACGCGAAACAATTGATTGAGCTTCAAACACTTGGGATATAGGTTATATAGCTTCAGCTGCATTCGAAACAAACGAGTTAACTTCAAGTCCATGCGAAACACATGACTTAGCATCAAATCAATGCGAAGTAGAAGGCTTAGCTTCAAATCCATGCGACACAAATGATTTAGCTTCAGATACTTGCGATATAAGTGATATAGCTACAAATGCAGATTAAACAAACGAGTTAGCTTCATATCCAAGCGAAACACATGATTCAGCTTCAAATCAATGCTACGTAGAAGGTTTAGCTTCAAATACATGCGACACAAATGATTTAGTTTCAGATTCTTGCGATTTAAGAGATTAGCTTCAAATGCAGACTAAACTAACGAGTTAGCTTCGTATCCAAGCGAAACACATGATTTAGCTTCAAATCAATCCGATGTGGAAGGTTTAGCTTCAAATCCATGCGAATCAATTGATTTCGCATCAAACACTTGGGATATGAGTGATATAGCTTCAAATGCAGACTAAACAAACGAGTTAGCTCCAAATTAAAGCGAAACACATGATTTAGCTTCAAATCAATGCGCTGTCGAAGGTTTAGCTTCAAATCCATGCGACACAAATGATTGAGCTTCAAACACTTGGGATATAGGTGAAATAGCTTCAAATGCAGTCGAAACAAACGAGTTATCTTCAAATCCATGCAAAACACATGATTAAGCTTCAAATCAATGCTATGTAGAAGGTTTAGCTTCAAATCCATGCGCCACAAATGATTGAGCTTCAAACACTTCGGATTTAGGTGATATAGGTTCAGCTGCATGCGAAACAAACGAGTTAGCTTCAAGTCCATGCGAGACACATGATTCAGCCGCAAATCAATGCGGTGGAGAATGTTTAGCTTCAAATCCATGCGACACAAATGATTTAGCTTCAGATACTTGCGATATAAGTGATATAGCTACAAATGCAGATTAAACAAACGAGTTAGCTTCATATCCAAACGAAACACATGATTTAGCTTCAAATCAATGCTACGTAGAAGGTTTAGCTTCAAATCCATGCGACACAAATGATTTAGTTTCAGATTCTTGCGATATAAATGATTAGCTTCAAATGCAGACTAAACTAACGAGTTAGCTTCGTATCCAAGCGAAACACATGACTTAGCTTCAAATCAATCCGATGTGGAAGGTTTAGCTTCAAATCCATGCGAATCAATTGATTTCGCATCAAACACTTGGGATATAAGTGATATAGCTCCAAATGCAGACGAAACAAACGAGTTAGCTTCAAAATCCGTGCGATACACATGTTTTAGCTTCAAATCAATGCGATGTAGAAGGTTTAGCTGCAAATCCAAGCGAAACACATGATTTAGCTTCGAACACTTGGGATATAAGTGGTATAGCTTCAAATGCAGTCGAAACAAAAGAGTTAGCTTCAAACCCATGCAAAACACATGATTAATCTTCAAATCAATGCTATGTTGAAGGTTTAGTTTCAAATCCATGCGGCACAAATGATTTAGCTTCAAACAGTGGAATATAAGTGATATAGCTTCAAATGCAGTCGAAACAAACGAGTTTGCTTCAAATCCATGCCAAACACATGATTAACCTTCAAATCAATGCTATGTAGAAGGTTTAGCTTCAAATCCATGCGAAACAAATGATTTAGCATCAAACAATTGGGATATATGTGATATAGCTTCAAATACAGCCGAAACAATCGAGTTAGCTTCAAATCCATGCAAAACACATGATTGAGCTTCAAATCAATACTATGTAGAAGGTTTAGCTTCAAATCCATGCGACACATATGATTTAGCTTTTGATACTTGCGATATAAGTGATATAGCAT
This sequence comes from Megalopta genalis, assembly GCF_051020955.1. Lineage (NCBI taxonomy): Eukaryota > Metazoa > Arthropoda > Insecta > Hymenoptera > Halictidae > Megalopta > Megalopta genalis. Next base: position 96,564 of record NW_027476926.1, on the reverse strand, counting down.
GAAATGCAGGCGAAACGAACGAGCTAGCTTCTAATCCGTGCAAAACACATGATTAAGCTTCAAATCAATGCTATGTGGAAGGTTTAGCTTCAAATGCAGGCGAAACAAACGAGTTAGCTTCAAATTCATGCGAAACAAATGATTTAGCTTCAAACATTTGGGATATAAGTGATATAGCTTCAAATGCAGTCGAAACAAACGAGTTAGCTTCAAATCCATGCAAAACACATGATTAAGCTTCAAATCAATCCGATGTACAAGGTTTAGCTTCAAATCCATGCGAAACAAATGATTTAGCTTCAAACACTTGGGATACAAGTGGTATAGCTTCAAATGCAGTCGAAACAAGAGAGTTAGCTTCAAACCCATGCAAAATACATGATTAAGCTTCAAATCAATGCTATGTTGAAGGTTTAGTTTCAAATCCATGCGGCACAAATGATTTCGATTCAGATACATGCGATATAAGTGATATAGCTTCAAATGCAGACTTTCATACGAGTTAGCTTCAAATCCATGCGAAACACATGATTCAGCTGCGAATCAATGCGATGGAGAAGGTTTAGCTTCAAATCCATGGGATACAAATTATTTAGCTTCAAATACTTGCGATATAAGTGATATGGCTTCAAATGCAGGAGAAACACTCGAGTTAGCTTCAAATCAATGCGATGTAGAAGGTTTACCTTCAAATCCAAGCGAAACACATGACTTAGCATCAAATCAATGCGAAGTAGAAGGCTTAGCTTCATATCCATGCGACACAAATGATTTAGCTTCAGATACTTGCTATATAAGTGATTTGCTTCAAATGCAGACTAAACAAACGAGTTAGCTTCATGTCCAAGCGAAACACATGATTTAGCTTCAAATCAATCCGATGTTGAAGGTTTAGCTTCAAATCCATGCGGCACAAATGATTTAGCTTCAAACACTTGAGATATAAGTGATATAGCTTCAAATGCAGTCGAAACAAACGTGTTTGCTTCAAGTCCATGCAAAACGCATGATTTAGCTTCAAAACTATGCGATGTAGAAGGCTTAGCTTCAAATCCATGCGACACAAATGATTTAGCTTCAGATACTTGCTATATAAGTGATTAGCTTCAAATGCAGACTAAATAAAGGAGTTAGCTTCATATCCAAGCGAAACACATGATTTAGCTTCAAATCAATCCGATGTAGATGGTTTAGCTTCAAATCCATGCGAAACAAATGATTTAGCTTCAAACACTTGGGATATAAGTGGTATAGCTTCAAATGCAGTCGAAACAAGAGAGTTAGCTTCAAACCCATGCAAAATACATGATTAATCTTCAAATCAATGCTATGTAGAAGGTTTAGCTTCAAATCTATGCGAAACACATGATTTAGCAGCAAATGAATGAGATGTAGAAGTTTTACCTTCAAATCCATGCAAAACACATGATTAAGCTTCAAATCAATGCTATGTAGAAGGTTTAGCTTCAAATCAATGCAAAACAAATGATTTAGTATCAGATACATGCGATATAAGTGATATAACTTCAAATGCAGGAGAAACAGACGAGTTAGCTTCAAATCCATGCAAAACACATGATTAAGCTTCAAATCGATGCTATGTAGAAAGTTTAGCTTCAAATCCGGACGAAACAAATGATTCAGATTCAGATACTTCCGATGTAAGTGATATAGCTTCAAATTCAGACGAATCAATCGAGTTAGCTTCCAAATCCATGCGGAACACATGATTTAGCTACAAATCAATGCAATGTAGAAGGTTTAGCTTCAAATCCATGCGAAACCAATGATTTAGCTTGAGATACTTGCGATATAAGTGACATAGCTTCAAATGCAGACGAAACAAACGAGTTAGCTTCAAATCCATGTGAAACACATGATTTAGCAGCAAATGAATGCGATGTAGAAGGTTTAGCTTCCAATCCATGTGACACAAATGATTTCGATTCAGATACATGCGATATAAGTGATATAGCTTCAAATGCAGACGTAACAAACGAGTTAGCTTCATATCCATGCGAAACACAGGATTTAGCTGCTACATATGCTACACATATGATTTAGCTTCTGATACTTGCAATATAAGAGATATAGCATGAAATGCAGGCGAAACGAACGAGTTAGCTTCAAACCCATGCAAAACACATGATTAATCTTCAAATCAATGCTATGTTGAAGGTTTAGTTTCAAATCCATGCGGCACAAATGATTTAGCTTCAAACAGTGGAATATAAGTGATATAGCTTCAAATGCAGTCGAAACAAACGAGTTTGCTTCAAATCCATGCCAAACACATGATTAACCTTCAAATCAATGCTATGTAGAAGGTTTAGCTTCAAATCCATGCGACACAAATGATTTCGATTCAGATACATGCGATATAAGTGATATAGCTTCAAATGCAGACGTAACAAACGAGTTAGCTTCAAATCCATGTAAAACACATGATTAACCTTCAAATCAATGCTATGTAGAAGGTTTAGCTTCAAATCCATGCGACACAAATGATTTAGCTTCAGACACTTGCGATATAGGTGATATAGCTTCAAATGCAGACAAACAAACGAGTTAGCTTCAAACACTTGGGATATAAGTGGTATAGCTTCAAATGCAGTCGAAACAAAAGAGTTAGCTTCAAACCCATGCAAAACACATGATTAATCTTCAAATCAATGCTATGTTGAAGGTTTAGTTTCAAATCCATGCGGCACAAATGATTTAGCTTCAAACAGTGGAATATAAGTGATATAGCTTCAAATGCAGTCGAAACAAACGAGTTTGCTTCAAATCCATGCCAAACACATGATTAACCTTCAAATCAATGCTATGTAGAAGGTTTAGCTTCAAATCCATGCGACACAAATGATTTCGATTCAGATACATGCGATATAAGTGATATAGCTTCAAATGCAGACGTAACAAACGAGTTAGCTTCAAATCCATGTAAAACACATGATTAAGCTTCAAATCAATGCAATGTAGAAGGTTTAGCTTCAAATCCATGCAAAACAAATGATTTAGCATCAGATACATGCGATATAAGTGATGTGGCTTCAAATCCAAGCAAAGCACATGATTTAGCTTCAAATCAATGCGATGTAGAAAGTTTAGCTTCATATCCATGCGAAACAAATGATTTAGCATCAAACAATTGGGATATATGTGATATAGCTTCAAATACAGCCGAAACAATCGAGTTAGCTTCAAATCCATGCAAAACACATGATTGAGCTTCAAATCAATACTATGTAGAAGGTTTAGCTTCAAATCCATGCGACACATATGATTTAGCTTTTGATACTTGCGATATAAGTGATATAGCATGAAATGCAGGCGAAACGAACGAGCTAGCTTCTAATCCGTGCAAAACACATGATTAAGCTTCAAATCAATGCTATGTGGAAGGTTTAGCTTCAAATGCAGGCGAAACAAACGAGTTAGCTTCAAATTCATGCGAAACAAATGATTTAGCTTCAAACATTTGGGATATAAGTGATATAGCTTCAAATGCAGTCGAAACAAACGAGTTAGCTTCAAATCCATGCAAAACACATGATTAAGCTTCAAATCAATCCGATGTACAAGGTTTAGCTTCAAATCCATGCGAAACAAATGATTTAGCTTCAAACACTTGGGATACAAGTGGTATAGCTTCAAATGCAGTCGAAACAAGAGAGTTAGCTTCAAACCCATGCAAAATACATGATTAAGCTTCAAATCAATGCTATGTTGAAGGTTTAGTTTCAAATCCATGCGGCACAAATGATTTCGATTCAGATACATGCGATATAAGTGATATAGCTTCAAATGCAGACTTTCATACGAGTTAGCTTCAAATCCATGCGAAACACATGATTCAGCTGCGAATCAATGCGATGGAGAAGGTTTAGCTTCAAATCCATGGCATACAAATTATTTAGCTTCAAATACTTGCGATATAAGTGATATGGCTTCAAATGCAGGAGAAACACTCGAGTTAGCTTCAAATCAATGCGATGTAGAAGGTTTACCTTCAAATCCAAGCGAAACACATGACTTAGCATCAAATCAATGCGAAGTAGAAGGCTTAGCTTCATATCCATGCGACACAAATGATTTAGCTTCAGATACTTGCTATATAAGTGATTTGCTTCAAATGCAGACTAAACAAACGAGTTAGCTTCATGTCCAAGCGAAACACATGATTTAGCTTCAAATCAATCCGATGTTGAAGGTTTAGCTTCAAATCCATGCGGCACAAATGATTTAGCTTCAAACACTTGAGATATAAGTGATATAGCTTCAAATGCAGTCGGAACAAACGTGTTTGCTTCAAGTCCATGCAAAACGCATGATTTAGCTTCAAAACTATGCGATGTAGAAGCTTTAGCTTCAAATCCATGCGACACAGACGGTTTTTGCTTCAGATACATGTGACAAAATTATTTAGCATCAACTGCATGCGAAACAAACGAGTTAGCTTCAAGTGCATTCGAAACACATGACTTAGTTTCAAATCAATGCGAAGTAGAAGGCTTAGCTTCAAATCCATGCGACACAAATGATTTAGCTTCAGATACTTGCTATATAAGTGATTAGCTTCAAATGCAGACTAAATAAAGGAGTTAGCTTCATATCCAAGCGAAACACATGATTTAGCTTCAAATCAATCCGATGTAGATGGTTTAGCTTCAAATCCATGCGAAACAAATGATTTAGCTTCAAACACTTGGGATATAAGTGGTATAGCTTCAAATGCAGTCGAAACAAGAGAGTTAGCTTCAAACCCATGCAAAATACATGATTAATCTTCAAATCAATGCTATGTAGAAGGTTTAGCTTCAAATCTATGCGAAACACATGATTTAGCAGCAAATGAATGAGATGTAGAAGTTTTACCTTCAAATCCATGCAAAACACATGATTAAGCTTCAAATCAATGCTATGTAGAAGGTTTAGCTTCAAATCCATGCGACACATATGATTTAGCTTTTGATACTTGCGATATAAGTGATATAGCATGAAATGCAGGCGAAACGAACGAGTTAGCTTCTAGTCCGTGCAAAACACATGATTAAGCTTCAAATCAATGCGATGTAGAAGGTTTAGCTTCAAATCCATGCGAAACAAATGATTTAGCTTCAGACACTTGCGATATAGGTGATATAGCTTCAAATGCAGACAAACAAACGAGTTAGCTTCAAACACTTGGGATATAAGTGGTATAGCTTCAAATGCAGTCGAAACAAAAGAGTTAGCTTCAAACCCATGCAAAACACATGATTAATCTTCAAATCAATGCTATGTTGAAGGTTTAGTTTCAAATCAATGCGGCACAAATGATTTAGCTTCAAACAGTGGAATATAAGTGATATAGCTTCAAATGCAGTCGAAACAAACGAGTTTGCTTCAAATCCATGCCAAACACATGATTAACCTTCAAATCAATGCTATGTAGAAGGTTTAGCTTCAAATCCATGCGACACAAATGATTTCGATTCAGATACATGCGATATAAGTGATATAGCTTCAAATGCAGACGTAACAAACGAGTTAGCTTCAAATCCATGTAAAACACATGATTAAGCTTCAAATCAATGCAATGTAGAAGGTTTAGCTTCAAATCCATGCAAAACAAATGATTTAGCATCAGATACATGCGATATAAGTGATGTGGCTTCAAATCCAAGCAAAGCACATGATTTAGCTTCAAATCAATGCGATGTAGAAAGTTTAGCTTCATATCCATGCGAAACAAATGATTTAGCATCAAACAATTGGGATATATGTGATATAGCTTCAAATACAGCCGAAACAATCGAGTTAGCTTCAAATCCATGCAAAACACATGATTGAGCTTCAAATCAATACTATGTAGAAGGTTTAGCTTCAAATCCATGCGACACATATGATTTAGCTTTTGATACTTGCGATATAAGTGATATAGCATGAAATGCAGGCGAAACGAACGAGCTAGCTCCTAATCCGTGCAAAACACATGATTAAGCTTCAAATCAATGCTATGTGGAAGGTTTAGCTTCAAATGCAGGCGAAACAAACGAGTTAGCTTCAAATTCATGCGAAACAAATGATTTAGCTTCAAACATTTGGGATATAAGTGATATAGCTTCAAATGCAGTCGAAACAAACGAGTTAGCTTCAAATCCATGCAAAACACATGATTAAGCTTCAAATCAATCCGATGTACAAGGTTTAGCTTCAAATCCATGCGAAACAAATGATTTAGCTTCAAACACTTGGGATACAAGTGGTATAGCTTCAAATGCAGTCGAAACAAGAGAGTTAGCTTCAAACCCATGCAAAATACATGATTAAGCTTCAAATCAATGCTATGTTGAAGGTTTAGTTTCAAATCCATGCGGCACAAATGATTTCGATTCAGATACATGCGATATAAGTGATATAGCTTCAAATGCAGACTTTCATACGAGTTAGCTTCAAATCCATGCGAAACACATGCTTCAGCTGCGAATCAATGCGATGGAGAAGGTTTAGCTTCAAATCCATGGGATACAAATTATTTAGCTTCAAATACTTGCGATATAAGTGATATGGCTTCAAATGCAGGAGAAACACTCGAGTTAGCTTCAAATCAATGCGATGTAGAAGGTTTACCTTCAAATCCAAGCGAAACACATGACTTAGCATCAAATCAATGCGAAGTAGAAGGCTTAGCTTCATATCCATGCGACACAAATGATTTAGCTTCAGATACTTGCTATATAAGTGATTTGCTTCAAATGCAGACTAAACAAACGAGTTAGCTTCATGTCCAAGCGAAACACATGATTTAGCTTCAAATCAATCCGATGTTGAAGGTTTAGCTTCAAATCCATGCGGCACAAATGATTTAGCTTCAAACACTTGAGATATAAGTGATATAGCTTCAAATGCAGTCGGAACAAACGTGTTTGCTTCAAGTCCATGCAAAACGCATGATTTAGCTTCAAAACTATGCGATGTAGAAGCTTTAGCTTCAAATCCATGCGACACAAACGGTTTTTGCTTCAGATACATGTGACAAAATGATTTAGCATCAACTGCATGCGAAACAAACGAGTTAGCTTCAAGTGCATTCGAAACACATGACTTAGTTTCAAATCAATGCGAAGTAGAAGGCTTAGCTTCAAATCATGCGACACAAATGATTTAGCTTCAGATACTTGCTATATAAGTGATTAGCTTCAAATGCAGACTAAATAAAGGAGTTAGCTTCATATCCAAGCGAAACACATGATTTAGCTTCAAATCAATCCGATGTAGATGGTTTAGCTTCAAATCCATGCGAAACAAATGATTTAGCTTCAAACACTTGGGATATAAGTGGTATAGCTTCAAATGCAGACAAACAAACGAGTTAGCTTCAAACACTTGGGATATAAGTGATATAGCTTCAAATGCAGACGAAACAAACGATTTAGCTTTAAAATCCATGCGAAACACAGGATTTAGCTTCAAATCAATGCGAAGTAGAAGGCTTAGCTTCATATTCATGCGGAACAAATGCTTTAGCTTCAGATACTTGTTATATACATGATTTAGCATCAACTGCATGCGAAACAAACGAGTTTGTTTCAAATCCATGCGGAACACATGATTTAGCTACAAATCAATGCAATGTAGAAGGTTTAGCTTCAAATCCATGCGAAACCAATGATTTAGCTTGAGATACTTGCGATATAAGTGACATAGCTTCAAATGCAGACGAAACAAACGAGTTAGCTTCAAATCCATGTGAAACACATGATTTAGCAGCAAATGAATGCGATGTAGAAGGTTTAGCTTCAAATCCATGCGATGTAGAAGCTTTAGCTTCAAATCAATGCGATGTAGAAGGTTTAGCTTCAAATCCATGTGACACAAATGGTTTAGCTTCAGATACATGTGATAAACATGATTTAGCTTCAACTGCATGCGAAACAAACGAGTTAGCTTCAAATCCATGCGAAACACATGACTTAGCATCAAATCAATGCGAAGTAGAAGGCTTAGCTTCATATCCATGCGACACAAATGATTTAGCTTCAGATACTTGCTATATAAGTGATTAGCTTCAAATGCAGACTAAACAAACGAGTTAGCTTCATGTCCAAGCGAAACACATGATTTAACTTCAAATCAATGCGATGTAGAAGGTTTAGCTTCAAATTCAAGCAACACAAATGACTGAGATTCAAACACTTGTGATATAGGTGATACAGCTTCAGCTGCATGCGAAACAAACGAGTTAGTTTCGAGTCCATGCGAAACACATGATTTAGTAGCAAATGAATGCGATGTAGAAGGTTTAGCTTCAAATCTATGCGAAACCAATGATTTAGCTTCAGATAATTGCGATATAAGTGACATAGCTTCAAATGCAAACGCAACAATCGAGATAGCTTCAAATCCTTGCGAAACACATGATTTAGCAGCAATTCAATGCAATGTAGACGGTTTAGCTTCAAATCCATGCGAAACAAATGATTTAGCATCAAATACTTGCGATATAATTGATATAGCTTCAACTGTAGGGAATACAAACGAATTAGCTTCAAATCCATGCGAAACGCATGATTTAGCTTCAAATCAATGCTATGTGGAAGGGTTAGCTTCAAATGCAGGCGAAACAAACGAGTTAGCTTTAAATCCAAGCAAAACACATGATTAAGCTCCAAATGCATGCGAAAGACAAGATTTAGGTTCAAATGCATGCAAAACACAGGTTTTTGTTTCAAATTCATGCGAAACAAATGATTTAGCTTCAGATACTTGCGATATAAGTGATATAGCTACAAATGCAGATTAAACAAACGAGTTAGCTTCATATCCAAGCGAAACACATGATTCAGCTTCAAATCAATGCTACGTAGAAGGTTTAGCTTCAAATACATGCGACACAAATGATTTAGTTTCAGATTCTTGCGATATAAGAGATTAGCTTCAAATGCAGACTAAACTAACGAGTTAGCTTCGTATCCAAGCGAAACACATGATTTAGCTTCAAATCAATCCGATGTGGAAGGTTTAGCTTCAAATCCATGCGAATCAATTGATTTCGCATCAAACACTTGGGATATGAGTGATATAGCTTCAAATGCAGACTAAACAAACGAGTTAGCTCCAAATTAAAGCGAAACACATGATTTAGCTTCAAATCAATGCGCTGTCGAAGGTTTAGCTTCAAATCCATGCGATACAAATGATTGAGCTTCAAACACTTGGGATATAGGTGAAATAGCTTCAAATGCAGTCGAAACAAACGAGTTATCTTCAAATCCATGCAAAACACATGATTAAGCTTCAAATCAATGCTATGTAGAAGGTTTAGCTTCAAATCCATGCGCCACAGATGATTGAGCTTCAAACACTTCGGATATAGGTGATATAGGTTCAGCTGCATGCGAAACAAACGAGTTAGCTTCAAGTCCATGCGAGACACATGATTCAGCCGCAAATCAATGCGGTGGAGAATGTTTAGCTTAAAATCCATGCGACACAAGTGATTTAGCTTCAGATACTTGCGATATAAGTGATATAGCTACAAATGCAGATTAAACAAACGAGTTAGCTTCATATCCAAACGAAACACATGATTTAGCTTCAAATCAATGCTACGTAGAAGGTTTAGCTTCAAATCCATGCGACACAAATGATTTAGTTTCAGATTCTTGCGATATAAGTGATTAGCTTCAAATGCAGACTAAACTAACGAGTTAGCTTCGTATCCAAGCGAAACACATGACTTAGCTTCAAATCAATCCGATGTGGAAGGTTTAGCTTCAAATCCATGCGAATCAATTGATTTCGCATCAAACACTTGGGATATAAGTGATATAGCTCCAAATGCAGACGAAACAAACGAGTTAGCTTCAAAATCCGTGCGATACACATGTTTTAGCTTCAAATCAATGCGATGTAGAAGGTTTAGCTGCAAATCCAAGCGAAACACATGATTTAGCTTCAAACACTTGGGATATAAGTGGTATAGCTTCAAATGCAGTCGAACAAAAGAGTTAGCTTCAAACCCATGCAAAACACATGATTAATCTTCAAATCAATGCTATGTTGAAGGTTTAGTTTCAAATCCATGCGGCACAAATGATTTAGCTTCAAACAGTGGAATATAAGTGATATAGCTTCAAATGCAGTCGAAACAAACGAGTTTGCTTCAAATCCATGCCAAACACATGATTAACCTTCAAATCAATGCTATGTAGAAGGTTTAGCTTCAAATCCATGCGACACAAATGATTTCGATTCAGATACATGCGATATAAGTGATATAGCTTCAAATGCAGACGTAACAAACGAGTTAGCTTCAAATCCATGTAAAACACATGATTAAGCTTCAAATCAATGCAATGTAGAAGGTTTAGCTTCAAATCCATGCAAAACAAATGATTTAGCTTCAAATCAATGCGATGTAGAAAGTTTAGCTTCATATCTATGCGAAACAAATGATTTAGCATCAAACAATTGGGATATATGTGATATAGCTTCAAATACAGCCGAAACAATCGAGTTAGCTTCAAATCCATGCAAAACACATGATTGAGCTTCAAATCAATACTATGTAGAAGGTTTAGCTTCAAATCCATGCGACACATATGATTTAGCTTTTGATACTTGCGATATAAGTGATATAGCATGAAATGCAGGCGAAACGAACGAGCTAGCTTCTAATCCGTGCAAAACACATGATTAAGCTTGAAATCAATGCTATGTGGAAGGTTTAGCTTCAAATGCAGGTGAAACAAACGAGTTAGCTTCAAATTCATGCGAAACAAATGATTTAGCTTCAAACATTTGGGATATAAGTGATATAGCTTCAAATGCAGTCGAAACAAACGAATTAGCTTCAAATCCATGCAAAACACATGATTAAGCTTCAAATCAATCCGATGTAGAAGGTTTAGCTTCAAATCCATGCGAAACAAATGATTTAGCTTCAAACACTTGGGATACAAGTGGTATAGCTTCAAATGCAGTCGAAACAAGAGAGATAGCTTCAAACCCATGCAAAATACATGATTAAGCTTCAAATCAATGCTATGTTGAAGGTTTAGTTTCAAATCCATGCGGCACAAATGATTTCGATTCAGATACATGCGATATAAGTGATATAGCTTCAAATGCAGACTTTCATACGAGTTAGCTTCAAATCCATGCGAAACACATGATTCAGCTGCGAATCAATGCGATGGAGAAGGTTTAGCTTCAAATCCATGGGATACAAATTATTTAGCTTCAAATACTTGCGATATAAGTGATATGGCTTCAAATGCAGGAGAAACACTCGAGTTAGCTTCAAATCAATGCGATGTAGAAGGTTTACCTTCAAATCCAAGCGAAACACATGACTTAGCATCAAATCAATGCGAAGTAGAAGGCTTAGCTTCATATCCATGCGACACAAATGATTTAGCTTCAGATACTTGCTATATAAGTGATTTGCTTCAAATGCAGACTAAACAAACGAGTTAGCTTCATGTCCAAGCGAAACACATGATTTAGCTTCAAATCAATCCGATGTTGAAGGTTTAGCTTCAAATCAATCCGATGTTGAAGGTTTAGCTTCATATCCATGCGACACAAATGATTTAGCTTCAGATACTTGCTATATAAGTGATTAGCTTCAAATGCAGACTAAACAAACGAGTTAGCTTCATGTCCAAGCGAAACACATGATTTAACTTCAAATCAATGCGATGTAGAAGGTTTAGCTTCAAATTCAAGCAACACAAATGACTGAGATTAAAACACTTGTGATATAGGTGATACAGATTCAGCTGCATGCGAAACAAACGAGTTAGTTTCGAGTCCATGCGAAACACATGATTTAGTAGCAAATGAATGCGATGTAGAAGGTTTAGCTTCAAATCTATGCGAAACCAATGATTTAGCTTCAGATAATTGCGATATAAGTGACATAGCTTCAAATGCAAACGCAACAATCGAGATAGCTTCAAATCTTGCGAAACACATGAATTAGCAGCAATTCAATGCAATGTAGACGGTTTAGCTTCAAATCCATGCGAAACAAATGATTTAGCATCAAATACTTGCGATATAATTGATATAGCTTCAACTGTAGGGAATACAACGAATTAGCTTCAAATCCATGCGAAACGCATGATTTAGCTTCAAATCAATGCTATGTGGAAGGGTTAGCTTCAAATGCAGGCGAAACAAACGAGTTAGCTTTAAATCCAAGCAAAACACATGATTAAGCTTCAAATCGATGCTATGTAGAAAGTTTAGCTTCAAATCCGGACGAAACAAATGATTCAGATTCAGATACTTCCGATGTAAGTGATATAGCTTCAAATTCAGACGAATCAATCGAGTTAGCTTCCAAATCGATGCGATACACATGATTTAGCTTCAAATCAATGCGAAGTAGAAGGATTAGCTTCAAATCCATGCGGAACAAATGATTAGCTTCAGATACTTGCAATATAAGTGACATAGGTTCAAATGCAGACGAAAGAAACGAGTTAGCTTCATAACCAATCGAAAGACATGATTTAGGTTCAAATCGATGAGATGTAGAATCTTTACTACAAATGCATGAGAACAAATGATTTAGCTTCAAACACTTGGGATATAAGTGATATAGCTCAAATGCAGACGAATCAAACGAGTTAGCTTCAAAATCCATGCGATACACATCAGTTAGCTTCAAATCGATGCGAAGTATAAGGCTTAGCTTCAAATCCAAGCGGATCACATTATTTAGATTCAAATCAATGCGATGTAGCAGGTTTACTTTCAATCCAAACGATGCACATGATTTAGCAGCAAATCAAAGCGGTGTAGAAGTTTAGCCTCAAATCCATGCGAAACAAATGATTTGAGTTCAGATACTTGCGATATTAGTGATATAGCTTCAAATGCAGTCGAAACAAACGAGATAGCTTCAAATCCATGCAAAACACATGATTGAGCTTCAAATCAATGCTATGTAGAAGGTTTAGCTTCAAATCCATGCGACACATATGATTTAGCTTTTGATACTTGCGATATAAGTGATATAGCATGAAATGCAGGCGAAACGAACGAGTTAGCTTCTAGTCCGTGCAAAACACATGATTAAGCTTCAAATCAATGCGATGTAGAAGGTTTAGCTTCAAATCCATGCGAAACAAATGATTTAGCTTCAGACACTTGCGATATAGGTGATATAGCTTCAAATGCAGACAAACAAACGAGTTAGCTTCAAACACTTGGGATATAAGTGATATAGCTTCAAATGCAGACGAAACAAACGATTTAGCTTTAAAATCCATGCGAAACACAGGATTTAGCTTCAAATCAATGCGAAGTAGAAGGCTTAGCTTCATATTCATGCGGAACAAATGCTTTAGCTTCAGATACTTGTTATATACATGATTTAGCATCAACTGCATGCGAAACAAACGAGTTTGCTTCAAATCCATGCGGAACACATGATTTAGCTACAAATCAATGCAATGTAGAAGGTTTAGCTTCAAATCCATGCGAAACCAATGATTTAGCTTGAGATACTTGCGATATAAGTGACATAGCTTCAAATGCAGACGAAACAAACGAGTTAGCTTCAAATCCATGTGAAACACATGATTTAGCAGCAAATGAATGCGATGTAGAAGGTTTAGCTTCAAATCCATGCGATGTAGAAGCTTTAGCTTCAAATCAATGCGATGTAGAAGGTTTAGCTTCAAATCCATGTGACACAAATGGTTTAGCTTCAGATACATGTGATAATCATGATTTAGCTTCAACTGCATGCGAAACAAACGAGTTAGCTTCAAATCCATGCGAAACACATGACTTAGCATCAAATCAATGCGAAGTAGAAGGCTTAGCTTCATATCCATGCGACACAAATGATTTAGCTTCAGATACTTGCTATATAAGTGATTAGCTTCAAATGCAGACTAAACAAACGAGTTAGCTTCATGTCCAAGCGAAACACATGATTTAACTTCAAATCAATGCGATGTAGAAGGTTTAGCTTCAAATTCAAGCGACACAAATGACTGAGATTCAAACACTTGTGATATAGGTGATACAGCTTCAGCTGCATGCGAAACAAACGAGTTAGTTTCGAGTCCATGCGAAACACATGATTTAGTAGCAAATGAATGCGATGTAGAAGGTTTAGCTTCAAATCTATGCGAAACCAATGATTTAGCTTCAGATAATTGCGATATAAGTGACATAGCTTCAAATGCAAACGCAACAATCGAGATAGCTTCAAATCCTTGCGAAACACATGATTTAGCAGCAAATCAATGCAATGTAGACGGTTTAGCTTCAAATCCATGCGAAACAAATGATTTAGCATCAAATACTTGCGATATAATTGATATAGCTTCAACTGTAGGGAATACAAACGAATTAGCTTCAAATCCATGCGAAACACATGATTAAGCTCCAAATGCATGCGAAAGACAAGATTTAGGTTCAAATGCATGCAAAACACAGGTTTTAGTTTCAAATTCATGCGAAACAAATGATTTAGGTTCAGCTACTTGCGAAATAAGTGATGTAGCATCAATTGCAGGCGGAAGGAATGAGTTAGCTTCAAATCCATGCGGAACACATGATTTAGCTGAAAATCAATGCAATGTAGAAGGTTTATCTTCAAATCCAAGGGAAACAAATGATTTAGCATCTGATACTTGCGATATAAGTGATATAGCTTCAAATGCAGGGGAAACAAACGAGTTAGATTCTAATCCGTGCAAAACACATGATTAAGCTTGAAATCAATTCTATGTGGAAGGTTTAGCTTCAAATGCAGACGAACCAAACGAGTTAGCTTCAAAATGCATGCGAAACGCATTATAGAGCTTCAAATCGATGCGAAGTATAAGGCTTAGCTTCAAATCTATGCGTAACATATGATTTAGCTGCAAATCAATCCGATGTAGAAGGTTTAGCTTCGAATCCATGCAAAACAAATGATTTAACTTCAAACACGTGGGATATAATTGATATAGCTTCAAATGCAGACGAAACGAACGAGTTAGCTTCAAATACAAGCGAAACACATGATTTAGCTTCAAATCAATGCGATGTAGAAGGTTTAGCTTCAAATTCAAGCGAAACTCATGATTTAGCATCAGATCAATGCGATGTAGAAGGTTTAGCTTCAAATCCATGCGAAACAAATGATGTAGCTTCAAACACTTGGGATATAAGTGATAAAGCTTCAAATGCAGTCGAAACAAACGAGTTAGCTTCAAATCTAATCGAATCACATGATTTACCTTCAAACCTTGCGATTTAGAACGTTTTGCTTCAAATCCATGCGAAACAATTGACTGAGCTTCAAACACTTGGGATATAGGTGATATAGCTTCAGCTGCATGCGAAACAAACGAGTTAGCTTCAAGTCCATGCGATGTAGAAGGTTTAGCATCAAACCCATGTGACACAAATGATTTCGATTCAGATACATGCGATATAAGTGATATAGCTTCAAATGCAGACGTAACAAACGAGTTAGCTTCATATCCATGCGAAACACAGGATTTAGCTGCTACATATGCTACACATATGATTTAGCTTCTGATACTTGCAATATAAGAGATATAGCATGAAATGCAGGCGAAACGAACGAGTTAGCTTCAAATCCATGCGGAACACATGATTTAGCTGCAAATCAATGCGATGTAGAATGTTTATCTTCAAATGCATGCGATACGATTGATTGAGCTTCAAACATTTGGGATATAGGTGATATAGCTGCAGCTGCATGCGAAACAAACGAGTTAGCTTCAAGTCCATGCGATGTAGAAGGTTTAGCTTCAAACCCATGTGACACAAATGATTTCGATTCAGATACTTGGGATATAAGTGATATAGCTTCAAATGCAGACGAAACAAACGAGTTAGCTTCAAATACAAGCGAAACACATGATTTAGCTTCAAATCAATGCGATGTAGAAGGTTTAGCTTCAAATCCATGCGACACAAATGATTTAGCTTCAGATACTGGCGATATAAGTGATACAGCTTCAAATGCGACTAAACAAACGAGTTAACTTCATATGCAAGCGAAACACATGATTTAGCTTCAAATCAATTCGATGTAGAAGGTTTAGCTTCAAATTCAAGCGACACAAATGACTGAGATTCAAACACTTGTGATATAGGTGATATAGCTTCAGCTGCATGCGAAACAAACGAGTTAGTTTCGAGTCCATGCGAAACACATGATTTAGTAGCAAATGAATGCGATGTAGAAGGTTTAGCTTCAAATCTATGCGAAACCAATGATTTAGCTTCAGATAATTGCGATATAAGTGACATAGCTTCAAATGCAAACGCAACAAACGAGTTAGCTTCAAATCCATGCGAAACACATGATTTAGCAGCAAATCAATGCAATGTAGACGGTTTAGCTTCAAATCCATGCGAAACAAATGATTTATCATCAAATACTTGCGATATAATTGATATAGCTTCAACTGTAGGGGATACAAACGAATTAGCTTAAAATCCATGCGAAATACATGATTTAGCAGCAAATCAATGCGAAGTAGAAGGTTTAGCTTTAAATCCATGCGAAACCAATGATTTAGCAATCAGATTCTTGCGATATAAGTGATGTAGCTTCAAATGCAGGCGAAACAAACGAGTTAGCTTCAAATCCAGGCAAAACACATGATTAAGCTTCAAATGCATGCGAAAAACAAGATTTAGGTCCAAATTCATGCGAAACGCATGATTAACCTTCAAATCAATGCTATGTAGAAGGTTTAGCTTCAAATCCATGCGACACAAATGGTTTTTGCTTCAGATACATGTGATAAACATGATTTAGCTTCAACTGCATGCGAAACAAACGAGTTAGCTTCAAATCCATGCGAAACACATGACTTAGCATCAAATCAATGCGAAGTAGGAGGCTTAGCTTCAAATCCATGCGGCACAAATGATTTCGATTCAGATACATGCGATATAAGTGATATAGCTTCAAATGCAGACTTTCATACGAGTTAGCTTCAAATCCATGCGAAACAAATAATTTAGCTTCAAATCAATGCGATGTAGAAGGTTTAACTTCAAATGCATGCGAAACAATTGATTGAGCTTCAAACACTTGGGATATAGGTTATATAGCTTCAGCTGCATTCGAAACAAACGAGTTAGCTTCAAGTCCATGCGATGTAGAAGGTTTAGGTCCAAATCCATGCGAAGCTAATGATTTCGATTCTGATACATGCGATATAAGTGATATAGCTTCAAATGCAGACGTAACAAACGAGTTAGCTTAAAATCCAATGCAAAACACATGATTAACCTTCAAATCAATGCTATGTAGAAGGTTTAGCTTCAAATCCATGTGACACAAATGGTTTAGCTTCATATACATGTGATAAACATGATTTAGCTTCAACTGCATGCGAAACAAACGAGTTAGCTTCAAATCCATGCGAAACACATGACTTAGCATCAAATCAATGCGAAGTAGGAGGCTTAGGTTCATATCCATGCGACACAAATGATTTAGCTTCAGTTCCTTCTATACAGGGTGTCCCACAATTATTTTAACAGCCGAAAATGAGGGGTAGATGAGGTCATTTGAAGTAACTTTTTCCTTTGCGAAAATGCAATCCGCGGCTTTGTTTACGAGTTATGAACGAAAAACACTGGCCAATGAGAGGTGACGGTGCGAGAGAGAGGGTCCGCGAGAGAGTCCGCAGCACGAGGCTTTGACAGAAGGTCGGGACGGACTCGAGCCGCGTTCGAAGTATTGAACAAGTCACGAAGCGAGAACTTTCCGGATTTTTTTAACTACATAACAGTGATACTTTTAAGAAAAACGCTATTCACCTTTACTTTAGAACGTCTGAAGAATATTTACTAATTTTTCGGACCCGAAATAATATGAAGTTTAACCGTGACAGCTGTTTTAATTTTCTGGTGTGCATGACACCTCGTGTGTACCATATGAAATTTTTATGCAAGGTGTACAGTGAAGATTAACGAATGATTTGCAAAGCTGATTTAATAATAAATAAGGGACGTAAAGGATTTGTTTATTAGAGAGATATGAAAAATATTATCAGTAAGAAACTCACCCATTTAGTTGAGGATGCATTTGCTGGCTGAAATTCATGATGTCGAAGGGCACTGACCTTGTACAACGTACAGCTGATCTTTCACTGCACTGTCACTAAACACTGATTACTTAATTAATCACTGATAATCCGAATCACTTGTGGATATTTAAGAATGATCACTGAGACTCGTTCGCGGATAATCGTTTATTCGACGCGTTCGTTCGGAAGTCGACGTTTCACTGCCAAAAAATCGAGGCCTCGTCCTTGGGCCCTTGTCGTTCGTCTTTCGGCTGTCCGAGGAAATAACACCCGATACTATTTTCTTCGAAGCGCAGGGTACCGCCAAATGAAATAAACAAGATATGCCGAGACGTAAACTGTGTCCGACCCGCTGTCACCCTGCGCTCTTAGAACGTAATTAATGGCCGTGCGAAGAAAATGGTATCGAGTGCCATTTCCTCGGACGGCCGAACGAAGAACTACAAGGACCCACAGTCGAGGCCTGAATTTTTCGGCAGTGAAACGTCGACTTCCGAACGAACGCGTCGAATAAACGATTATCCGCGAACGAGTCTCAGTGATCTTTCTTAAATATCCACAAGTGATTCGGATTATCAGTGATTAAATAACTGATCAGTGTTTGGTGACAGTGCGGTGTAAGTGAACTTCGCAAATAACCATACCAGAGGTACCGCCGACAGTATCCCTCGAATGTTGCGGTCATCGACCTGGGATCAGCTGTTCGTTGTACGAGGTCAGTACGTACGAGTCAGCAAATGCATCCTCAACTAAATAGGTGAGTTTCTTATCCATAATATTTTTCATATTTTTCTAAAAAACAAATCCTTTACGTACCTTCACGCGATTATTTATTATTAAATCAGCTTTGCGAATCATTCGTTGAATTCTGTTCGTACACGGAATTATTTAAATTAAAATATCATTTACGAACTTTGTTAATCTTCACTGTACACTTTGCATAAAAATTTCATATGGTACACACGAAGTGTCATGCACACCAGAAAATTAAAACAGCTGTCACGGTTAAACTTCATATTATTTCGGGTCCGAAAAATTAGTAAATATTCTTCAGACGTTCTAAAGTAAAGGTGAACAGCGTTTTTCTTAAAAATATCACTGTTATGTAGTTAAAAAAATCCGGAAAGTTCTCGCTTCGTGACTTGTTCAATACTTCGAATGCGGCTCGAGTCCGTCCCGACCTTCTGTCAAAGCCTGGTGCTGCGGACTCTCTCGCGGACCCTCTCTCTCGCACCGTCACCTCTCATTGGCCAGTGTTTTTCGTTAATAACTCGTAAACAAAGCCGTGGATTGCATTTTCGCAAAGGAAAAAGTTACTTCAAATGACCTCAGCTATCCCTCATTTTCGGCTGTTAAAATAATTGTGGGACACCCTGTATAAGTGATTAGCTTCAAATGCAGACTAAACAAACGAGTTAGCTTCATGTCCAAGCGAAACACATGATTTAGCTTCAAATCAATCCGATGTTGAAGGTTTAGCTTCAAATCCATGCGAAACAAATGATTTAGCTTCAAACACTTGGGATATAAGTGGTCTAGCTTCAAATGCAGTCGAAACAAAAGAGTTAGCTTCAAATCCATGCAAAACACATGATTAAGCTCCAAATCAATGCTATGTAGAAGGTTTAGTTTCAAATCCATGCGGCACAAATGTTTTAGCTTCAGATACTTGCTATATAAGTGATTAGCTTCAAATGCAGACTAAACAAACGAGTTAGCTTCATATCCAAGCGAAACACATGATTAAGCTTCAAATCAATGCTATGTAGAAGGTTTAGTTTCAAATCCATGCGGCACAAATGATTTAGCTTCAAACACTTGGGATATAAGTGATACACCTTCAAATGCAGTCGGAACAAACGTGTTTGCTTCAAGTCCATGCAAAACGCATGATTTAGCTTCAAATCTATGCGATGTAGAAGGTTTAGCTTCAAATCCATGCGACACAAATGGTTTTTGCTTCAGATACATGTGACAAACATGATTTAGCTTCAGATACTTGCGATATAAGTGATTAGCTTCAAATGCAGACTAAATAAACGAGTTAGCTTCATATCCAAGCGAAACACATGATTTAGCTTCAAATCAATCCGATGTAGAAGGTTTAGCTTCAAATCCATGCGAAACAAATGATTTAGCTTCGAACACTTGCGATATAAGTGGTATAGCTTCAAATGCAGTCGAAACAAAAGAGTTAGCTTCAAATCCATGCAAAACACATGATTAAGCTTCGAATCAATGCTATGTAGAAGGTTTAGTTTCAAATCCATGCGGCACAAATGTTTTAGCTTCAGATACTTGCTATATAAGTGATTAGCTTCAAATGCAGACTAAACAAACGAGTTAGCTTCATATCCAAGCGAAACACATGATTAAGCTTCAAATCAATGCTATGTAGAAGGTTTAGTTTCAAATCCATGCGGCACAAATGATTTAGCTTCAAACACTTGGGATATAAGTGATATACCTTCAAATGCAGTCGGAACAAACGTGTTTGCTTCAAGTCCATGCAAAACGCATGATTTAGCTTCAAATCTATGCGATGTAGAAGGTTTAGCTTGAAATCCATGCGACACAAATGGTTTTTGCTTCAGATATATGTGACAAACATGATTTAGCATCAACTGCATGCGAAACAAACGAGTTAGCTTCAAATGCATGCGAAACAAACGAGTTAGTTTCAAGTCCATGCGAAACACATGATTCAGCTGCAAATCAATGCGATGGAGAAGGTTTAGCTTCAAATCCATGGGATACAAATTATTTAGCTTCAAATACTTGCGATATAAGTGATATAGCTTCAAATGCAGACGAACCAAACGAGTTAGCTTCAAAATGCATGCGATACACATCATTTAGCTTCAAATCGATGCTATGTAGAAGGTTTAGCTTCAAATCCATGCGAAACGATTGATTGAGCTCCAAACACTTGGGATAGGAGTGATATAACTTCAAATGCGGACGAATCAATTGAGTTAGCTTCAAAATCCATGCGATACACATGATTTAGCTTCAAGTCAATGCTATGTAGAAGGTTTAGTTTCAAATCCAGGCGAAAAAAATGATTCAGATTCAGATACTTGCGATGTAAGTGATATAGCTTCAAATTCAGACGAATCAATCGAGTTAGCTTCCAAATCGATGCGATACACATGATTTAGCTTCAAATCAATGCGAAGAAGAAGGATTAGCTTCAAATTCATGCGGAACAAATGATTTAGCTTCAGATACTTGCGATATAAGTGACATAGGTTCAAATGCAGACGGAAGAAACGAGTTAGCTTCATATCCAATCGAAAGACATGATTTAGCTTCAAATCGATGAGATGTAGAATCTTTGCTACAAATCCATGAGAACAAATGATTTAGCTTCAAACACTTGGGTTATAAGTGATATAGCTCAAATGCAGACGAATCAAACGAGTTAGCTTCAAAATCCATGCGTTAAACATCAGTTGGCTTCAAATCGATGCGAAGTATAAGGCTTAGCTTCAAATCCAAGCGGATCACATTATTTAGATTCAAATCAATGCGATGTAGCAGGTTTACCTTCAAATCCAAACGAAGCACATGATTTAGCAGCAAATCAAAGCGATGTAGAAGGTTTAGCTTCAAATCCATGCGAAACAAATGATTTAGGTTCAGATACTTGCGATATAAGTGATATAGCTTCAAATGCAGGATAAACGAACGAGTTAGCTTCAAATCCATGCAAAACACATGATTTTTCCACAAATACTTGCGATATAAGTGATATAGATTCAAATGAAGACGAAACAAACGAGTTAGCTTCAAATCTATTCGATGTAGAAGGTTTAGCATCAAATCCATGCGAAACCAATGATTTAGCTTCAGATGCTTGCCATATAAGTGATATAGCATCAAATGCAGGCGAAACAAACGTGTTAGCTTCAAATCCATGCGAAACACATTATTGAACTGCAAATCAATGCGATGTCGAAGCTTTAGCTTCGAATCCATGCGAAATCAATGATTTAGCTTCAGATGCTTGCGGTATAAGTGATATAGCTTCAAATGCAGACGAAACAAACGAGTTAGCTTCAAAGCCAAGCGAATCACATGATCTATCTTCAAATCAATGCGATTTAGAAGGTTTAGCTTCAAATCCATGAGAACAAATGATTTAGCTTCAAATCAATGCGATGTAGAAGGTTTAGCTACAAATCCATGCGAAACAAACGATTTAGCTTCAGATACTTGCGATACAAGTGATATAGCTTCAAATGCACGCGAAAGACAAGATTTAGGTTCATATTCATGCGAAACACATGGTTTAGATTCAAATTCATGCGAAACAAATGGTTTAGATTCAGATACTTGTGATATATATGATTTAGCATCAACTGCATGCGAAACAATCGAGTTAGCTTCAGATCCATGCGAAACACATGATTTAGCTACAAATCAATGCGAACTATATGTCCTAGCTTCAAATCCATGCGAAACCAATGACTTAGCTTCAGATACTTGCGATATAAGTGACATAGCTTTATATGCAGACGAAACAAACGAATTAGCTTCAAATGCATGCGAAACACATGATTTAGCTTCAAATCAATGCGACGTAGAAGGTTTAGTTTCAAATCCACGCGAAACAAATGATTCTCTTCAAATACTTGCGATACAAGTGATATAGCTTCAAATGCAGACGAAACAAACGAGTTAGCTTCCTATCCAAGCGAAACACATGATTTAGCTTCAAATCAATGCGATATAGAAGGTTTAGCTTCAAATCCATGAGAACAAATGATTTAGCTTCAAATCAATGCGATGTAGAAGGTTTAGCTACAAATCCATGCGAAACAAACGATTTAGCTTCAGATACTTGCGATACAAGTGATATAGCTTCAAATGCAGACGAAACAAACGAGTTAGCTTCAAATCCATGCGAAACACATGATTTAGCAGCAAATCAATGCGATGTAGAAGGTGTACCTTCAAATCCATGCGAAACACATTATTGAACTGCAAATCAATGCGATGTAGAAGTTTTAGCTTCGAATCCATGCGAAATCAATGATTTAGCTTCAGATGCTTGCGGTATAAGTGATATAGCTTCAAATGCAGACGAAACAAACGAGTTAGCTTCAAAGCGAAGCGAATCACATGATTTATCTTCAAATCAATGCGACGTAGAAGGTTTAGCTTCAAATCTATGCAAAACACATGATTTTTCCTCAAATACTTGCGATATAAGTGATATAGATTCAAATGAAAACAAACCAAACGAGTTCTCATCAAAACCATGCGAAACACATGATTTACCTGGAAATCAATGCGATGTCGAAGGTTTAGCTTCAAATCCATATGATACAAATGAGCTAGCTTCTGATACTTGCGATATAAGTGATATGGCTTCAAATGCAGACGAAATAAACGAGTTAGCTTCAAATCCATGCAAAACACATGATTAAGCTTCAAATCAATGCTATGTAGGAGGTTTAGCTTCAAATCCATATGAAACACATGATTCAGCTTGTAATGCATGCGAAAGACAAGATTTAGGTTCAAATTCATGCGAAACACATGGTTTAGGTTCAAATTCATGCAAAACAAATGGTTTAGCTTCTGATACTTGTGATATATATGATTTACTATCAACTGCATGTGAAACGAACGAGTTATCTTCAAATCCGTGCGAAACACATGATTTTGCAGCAAATCAATGCGATGTGGAAGGTTTAGCTTCAAATCCATGCGAAACAAATCATTTAACTTCAAACACTCGGGATATACGTGATATTGCTTCAAATGCAGACGAAACAAACGAGTTAGCTTCAAATCCATGCAAAACACATGATTGAGCTTCTAAGCAATGCTATGTAGAAGGTTTAGCTAAATATCCATACGACACAAATGATTTAGATTCAGATACTTGCGATATAAGTGATGTAGTTTCAAATTCAGGGAAAACATACGAGTTATCTTCAAATCCATGCAAAACACATGATTAAGCTTCAAATCAATGCTATGTAGGAGGTTTAGCTTCGAATCCATGCGAAACACATGATTTAGCTTGTAATGCATGCGAAAGACAAGATTTAGGTTCAAATTCATGCGAAACACATGGTTTAGGTTCAAATTCATGCAAAACAAATGGTTTAGCTTCTGATACTTGTGATATATATGATTTACCATCAACTGCATGTGAAACGAACGAGTTATCTTCAAATCCGTGCGAAACACATGATTTTGCTGCAAATCAATGCGATGTAGAAGGTTCAGCTTCAAATCCATATGATACAAATGAGCTAGCTTCAGATACTTCCGATATAAGTGATATAGCTTCAAATGCAGACGAAATAAACGAGTTAGCTTCAAATCCATGCGAAACACATGATTTATCTTAAAATCAAATCGAAGTAGAAGGATTAGCTTCAAATTTATGCGAAACAAATGATTTAGCATCAGGTACTTGCGATGAAAGTGATATAGCCCCAAGTGCATGAGAAACAAACGGGTTAGCTTCAAATCCGTGCGAAACACATGATTTAGCTGCAAATCAATGCGATGTAGAAGGTTTAGCTTCAAATCCATGCGAAATACATGACTTAGCAACAAATCAATTCGAAGTAGCAGGATTAGCTTCAAATCCATGCGAAATAAATGATTTAGCATCAGATACTTGTGATATAAGTGATATAGCTTCAGATGCAGACGAAACAAACGAGGTATCTTAAAATCCAAGAGAATCACATGATTTAGGTTCAAATAAATGCGATTTAGAAGGTTAAGCTTCAAATCCATGCGTAACAAATGATTTAGCTTCAGATACTTGCGATATAAGTGATATAGCATCAAATGAAGGCGAAACGAACAACTTTGCTTCAAATCCATTCAAAACACATGACTAAGCTTCAAATCAATGATATGTAGAAGGTTTAGCTTCAAATCCATGGTACGTAGAAGGTTTAACTTCAAGTACATGCGACACAAATGATTTAGCTTCAGATACTTGCGATATAAGTGATATAGCTTCAAATGCAGACGAAATAGACGAGTTAGTTTCAAATCCATGCGAAGCACATGATTTAGCTTCAAATCAGTGCGATGTAGAAGGTTTAGCTCCAAATCCATGCGAAACAAATGATTTAGCTTCAAACACTTGGGATATAAGTGATATTGCTTACAAATACAGTCGATACAAACTAGTTAGCTT
The DNA here is from genome assembly GCF_051020955.1 of Megalopta genalis. Taxonomy (NCBI): domain Eukaryota; kingdom Metazoa; phylum Arthropoda; class Insecta; order Hymenoptera; family Halictidae; genus Megalopta; species Megalopta genalis. The sequence goes on along the minus strand of NW_027476926.1, from coordinate 71,304 downwards.
CAAATCCTTGCAAAAAAAAGATTGAGCTTCAAATCAATGCTATGTAGAAGGTTTAGCTTCAAATCAAAGCGAAACACATGATTTAGCTTCAAATCAATGCGATGTAGAAGGTTTAGCTTCAAATCCATGCAAAACACATGCTTTTTCCTCAATTACTTGCGATATAAGTGATATAGATTCAAATCAAAACAAAACAAACGAGTTATCATCAAATCCATGCGAAACACATGATTTAGCTGGAAATCAATGCGATGTCGAAGGTTTAGCTTCAAATCCATGCGAAACCAATGATTTAGCATCAAACACTTGGGATATAAGTGATATAGCTTCAAGTGCAGTCGAAACAAACGAGTTAGCGTCAAATCCAAGAGAATCACATGATTTAGCTTCAAATCAATGCGATGTAGAAGGCTTAGGTTCAAATTCATGCCAAACACGTGGCTTAGATGCATATTCATGCGAAACAAATGGTTTAGATTCAGATACTTGTGATATATATGATATAGCATCAACTTCTTGCGAAACAAACGAGTTAGCTTCAAATACATGCGAGACACATGATTTAGCTTCAAATCAATGCGATGTAGAAGGTTTAGCTTCAAATCCATGCGTAACAAATGATTTAGCTTCAGATACTTGCGATATAAGTGATATAGCATCAAATGCAGGCGAAACGAACAACTTTGCTTCAAATCCATTCAAAACACATGATTAAGCTTCAAATCAATGATATGTAGAAGGTTTAGCTTCAAATCCATGGTACGTAGAAGGTTTAACTTCAAATACATGCGACACAAATGATTTAGCTTCAGATACTTGCGATATAAGTGATATAGCTTCAAATGCAGACGAAATAGACGAGTTAGTTTCAAATGCATGCGAAACACTTGATTTAGCTGCAAATCAATGCTATGTAGAAGGATTAGCTTCAAATCAAAGCGAAACATATGATTTAGCTTCAAATCAATGCGATGTAGAAGGTTTAACTTCAAATCCATGCAAAACACGTGATTTTTCCTCAAATACTTGCGATATAAGTGATATAGATTCAAATGAAAACAAAACAAACGAGTTATCATCAAATCCATGCGAAACACATGATTTAGCTGGAAATCAATGCGATGTCGAAGGTTTAGCTTCAAATCCATATGATACAAATGAGCAAGCTTCTGATACTTGCGATATAAGTGATATAGCTTCAAATGCAGACGAAATAAACGAGTTAGCTTCAAATCCATGCAAAACACATGATTAAGCTTCAAATCAATGCTATGTAGGAGGTTTAGCTTCAAATCCATGCGAAACACATGATTTAGCTTGTAATGCATGCGAAAGACAAGATTTAGGTTCAAATTCATGCGAAACACATGGTTTAGGTTCAAATTCATGCAAAACAAATGGTTTAGCTTCTGATACTTGTGATATATATGATTTACCATCAACTGCATGTGAAACGAACGAGTTATCTTCAAATCCGTGCGAAACACATGATTTAGCTGCAAATCAATGCGATGTAGAAGGTTTAGCTTCAAATCCATATGATACAAATGAGCTAGCTTCTGATACTTGCAATATAAGTGATATAGCTTCAAATGCAGACGAAATAAACGAGATAGCTTCAAATCGATGCAAAACACATGATTAAGCTTCAAATCAATGCTATGTAGGAGGTTTAGCTTCAAATCCATGCGAAACACATGATTTAGCTTGTAATGCATGCGACAGACAAGATTTAGGTTCAAATTCATGCGAAACACATGGATTAGCTCCAAATCCATGCGAAACAAATGATTTTGCTGCAAACACTTGGGATATAAGAGATATAGCTTCAAATGCAGGCGAAACAAACGAGTTAGCTTCAAATCCATGCGAAACACATGATTTATCAGCAAATCAATGCGATGTAGAACGTTTAGCTTCAAATCCATATGATACAAATGAGCAAGCTTCTGATACTTGCGATATAAGTGATATAGCTTCAAATGCAGACGAAATAAACGAGTTAGCTTCAAATCCATGCAAAACACATGATTAAGCTTCAAATCAATGCTATGTAGGAGGTTTTGCTTCAAATCCATGCGAAACACATGATTTAGCTTGTAATGCATGCGAAAGACAAGATTTAGGTTCAAATTCATGCGAAACACATGGTTTAGGTTCAAATTCATGCAAAACAAATGGTTTAGCTTCTGATACTTGTGATATATATGATTTACCATCAACTGCATGTGAAACGAACGAGTTATCTTCAAATCCGTGCGAAACACATGATTTAGCTGCAAATCAATGCGATGTAGAAGGTTTAGCTTCAAATCCATGCGAAACAAATCATTTAACTTCAAACACTCGGGATATACGTGATATTGCTTCAAATGCAGACGAAACAAACGAGTTAGCTTCAAATCCATGCAAAACACATGATTGTGCTTCTAATCAATGCTATGTAGAAGGTTTAGCTAAATATCCATACGACACAAATGATTTAGATTCAGATACTTGCGATATAAGTGACGTAGTTTCAAATTCAGGGAAAACATACGAGTTAGCTTCAAATCCATGCAAAACACATGATTAAGCTTCAAATCAATGCTATGTAGGAGGTTTAGCTTCAAATCCATGCGAAACACATGATTTAGCTTGTAATGCATGCGAAAGACAAGATTTAGGATCAAATTCGTGCGAAACACATGGTTTAGGTCCAAATTCATGCAAAACAAATGGTTTAGCTTCTGATACTTGTGATATATATGATTTACCATCAACTGCATGTGAAACGAACGAGTTATCTTCAAATCCGTGCGAAACACATGATTTTGCTGCAAATCAATGCGATGTAGAAGGTTTAGCTTCAAATCCATATGATACAAATGAGCTAGCTTCAGATACTTCCGATATAAGTGATATAGCTTCAAATTCAGACGAAATAAACGAGTTAGCTTCAAATCCATGCGAAACACATGATTTATCTTAAAATCAAATCGAAGTAGAAGGATTAGCTTCAAATTTATGCGAAACAAATGATTTAGCATCAGATACTTGCGATGAAAGTGATATAGCCCAAAGTGCATGAGAAAGAAACGGGTTAGCTTCAAATCCGTGCGAAACACATGATTTAGCTGCAAATCAATGCGATGTAGAAGGTTTAGCTTCAAATCCATATGATACAAATGAGCTAGCTTCAGATACTTGCCATATAAGTGATATAGCTTCAAATGCAGACGAAATAAACGAGTTAGCTTCAAATCCATGCAAAACACATGATTAAGCTTCAAATCAATGCTATGTAGGAGGTTTAGCTTCAAATCCATGCGAAACACATGATTTAGCTTGTAATGCATGCGAAAGACAAGATTTAGGTTCAAATTCATGCGAAACACATGGTTTAGGTTCAAATTCATGCAAAACAAATGGTTTAGCTTCTGATACTTGTGATATATATGATTTACCATCAACTGCATGTGAAACGAACGAGTTATCTTCAAATCCGTGCGAAACACATGATTTAGCTGCAAATCAATGCGATGTAGAAGGTTTAGCTTCAAATCCATATGATACAAATGAGCTAGCTTCTGATACTTGCAATATAAGTGATATAGCTTCAAATGCAGACGAAATAAACGAGATAGCTTCAAATCGATGCAAAACACATGATTAAGCTTCAAATCAATGCTATGTAGGAGGTTTAGCTTCAAATCCATGCGAAACACATGATTTAGCTTGTAATGCATGCGACAGACAAGATTTAGGTTCAAATTCATGCGAAACACATGGATTAGCTCCAAATCCATGCGAAACAAATGATTTTGCTGCAAACACTTGGGATATAAGAGATATAGCTTCAAATGCAGGCGAAACAAACGAGTTAGCTTCAAATCCATGCGAAACACATGATTTATCAGCAAATCAATGCGATGTAGAAGGTTTAGCTTCAAATCCATATGATACAAATGAGCAAGCTTCTGATACTTGCGATATAAGTGATATAGCTTCAAATGCAGACGAAATAAACGAGTTAGCTTCAAATCCATGCAAAACACATGATTAAGCTTCAAATCAATGCTATGTAGGAGGTTTAGCTTCAAATCCATGCGAAACACATGATTTAGCTTGTAATGCATGCGAAAGACAAGATTTAGGTTCAAATTCATGCGAAACACATGGTTTAGGTTCAAATTCATGCAAAACAAATGGTTTAGCTTCTGATACTTGTGATATATATGATTTACCATCAACTGCATGTGAAACGAACGAGTTATCTTCAAATCCGTGCGAAACACATGATTTAGCTGCAAATCAATGCGATGTAGAAGGTTTAGCTTCAAATCCATGCGAAACAAATCATTTAACTTCAAACACTAGGGATATACGTGATATTGCTTCAAATGCAGACGAAACAAACGAGTTAGCTTCAAATCCATGCAAAACACATGATTGTGCTTCTAATCAATGCTATGTAGAAGGTTTAGCTAAATATCCATACGACACAAATGATTTAGATTCAGATACTTGCGATATAAGTGACGTAGTTTCAAATTCAGGGAAAACATACGAGTTAGCTTCAAATCCATGCAAAACACATGATTAAGCTTCAAATCAATGCTATGTAGGAGGTTTAGCTTCAAATCCATGCGAAACACATGATTTAGCTTGTAATGCATGCGAAAGACAAGATTTAGGTTCAAATTCGTGCGAAACACATGGTTTAGGTCCAAATTCATGCAAAACAAATGGTTTAGCTTCTGATACTTGTGATATATATGATTTACCATCAACTGCATGTGAAACGAACGAGTTATCTTCAAATCCGTGCGAAACACATGATTTTGCTGCAAATCAATGCGATGCAGAAGGTTTAGCTTCAAATCCATATGATACAAATGAGCTAGCTTCAGATACTTCCGATATAAGTGATATAGCTTCAAATTCAGACGAAATAAACGAGTTAGCTTCAAATCCATGCGAAACACATGATTTATCTTAAAATCAAATCGAAGTAGAAGGATTAGCTTCAAATTTATGCGAAACAAATGATTTAGCATCAGATACTTGCGATGAAAGTGATATAGCCCAAAGTGCATGAGAAAGAAACGGGTTAGCTTCAAATCCATGCGACACACATGATTTAGCTTCAAATCAATGCGATGTAGAAGGTTTAGCTTCAAATCCATATGATACAAATGAGCTAGCTTCAGATACTTGCCATATAAGTGATATAGCTTCAAATGCAGACGAAATAAACGAGTTAGCTTCAAATCCATGCGAAACACATGATTTAGCTGCAATTCAATGCGATTTAGAAGGCTTAGCTTCAAATCCATGCGAAACCAATGATTTGGCTTCAGATACTTGCGATATAAGTGGCACAGCTTCAAATGCAGACGAAACAAAACAGTTAGCTTCAACTCCATGCGAAACACATGATTTTGCAGCAAATCAATGCGATGTGGAAGGTTTAGCTTCAAATCCATGCGAAACAAATCATTTAACTTCAAACACTCGGGATATACGTGATATTGCTTCAAATGCAGACGAAACAAACGAGTTAGCTTCAAATCCATGCAAAACACATGATTTAGCTGCAATTCAATGCGATTTAGAAGGCTTAGGTTCAAATCCATGCGAAACCAAAGATTTAGCTTCAGATACTTGCGATATAAGTGACATAGTTTCAAATGCAGACGAAGCAAACGAGTTAGCTTAAAATCCATGCGAAACACACGATTTAGCAGCAAATCAATGCGATGTAGAAGATGTACCTTCAAATCCAAGCGAAACCAATGACTTAGCTTCAGATACTTGCGATATAAGTGACATAGCGTTATATGCAGACGAAACAAACGAATTAGCTTCAAATCCATGCGAAACACATGATTTAGCAGCAAATCAATGCGATGTAGAAGGTTTAGCTTCAAATCCATGCGAAACAAATGATTTAGCTTCAGATACATGCGTTATAAGTGATATAGCATCAAATGCAGGCCAAACAAACGTGTTAGCTTCAAATCCATGCGAAACACATTATTGAACTGCAAACCAATGCGATGTCGAAGCTTTAGCTTCGAATCCATGCGAAATCAATGATTTAGCTTCAGATGCTTGCGGTATACGTGATATTGCTTCAAATGCAGACGAAACAAACGAGTTAGCTTCAAATCCATGCAATACACATGATTGTGCTTCTAATCAATGCTATGTAGAAGGTTTAGCTAAATATCCATACGACACAAATGATTTAGATTCAGATACTTGCGATATAAGTGACGTAGTTTCAAATTCAGGGAAAACATACGAGTTAGCTTCAAATCCATGCAAAACACATGATTAAGCTTCAAATCAATGCTATGTAGGAGGTTTAGCTTCAAATCCATGCGAAACACATGATTTAGCTTGTAATGCATGCGAAAGACAAGATTTAGGTTCAAATTCGTGCGAAACACATGGTTTAGGTTCAAATTCATGCAAAACAAATGGTTTAGCTTCTGATACTTGTGATATATATGATTTACCATCAACTGCATGTGAAACGAACGAGTTATCTTCAAATCCGTGCGAAACACATGATTTTGCTGCAAATCAATGCGATGTAGAAGGTTTAGCTTCAAATCCATATGATACAAATGAGCTAGCTTCAGATACTTCGGATATAAGTGATATAGCTTCAAATTCAGACGAAATTAAGGAGTTAGCTTCAAATCCATGCGAAACACATGATTTATCTTAAAATCAAATCGAAGTAGAAGGATTAGCTTCAAATTTATGCGAAACAAATGATTTAGCATCAGATACTTGCGATGAAAGTGATATAGCCCAAAGTGCATGAGAAACAAACGGGTTAGCTTCAAATCCGTGCGAAACACATGATTTAGCTGCAAATCAATGCGATGTAGAAGGTTTAGCTTCAAATCCATATGATACAAATGAGCTAGCTTCAGATACTTGCCATATAAGTGATATAGCTTCAAATGCAGACGAAATAAACGAGTTAGCTTCAAATCCATGCGAAACACATGATTTAGCTGCAATTCAATGCGATTTAGAAGGCTTAGCTTCAAATCCATGCGAAACCAATGATTTGGCTTCAGATACTTGCGATATAAGTGGCACAGCTTCAAATGCTGACGAAACAAAACAGTTAGCTTCAACTCCATGCGAAACACATGATTTTGCAGCAAATCAATGCGATGTGGAAGGTTTAGCTTCAAATCCATGCGAAACAAATGATTTAGCTTCAAACACTTGGGATATAAGTGATATTGCTTACAAATGCAGTCGATACAAACGAGTTAGCTTCAAATCCATGCGAAACACATGATTTATCTTAAAATCAAATCGAAGTAGAAGGATTAGCTTCAAATTTATGCGAAACAAATGATTTAGGTTCAGATACTTGCGATATAGGTGATGTAGCTTCAAATGCAGACGAAATAGACGAGTTAGTTTCAAATCCATGCGAAACACTTGATTTAGCTGCAAATCAGTGCGATGTAGAAGGTTTAGCTCCAAATCCATGCGAAACAAATGATTTAGCTTCAAACACTTGGGATATAAGTGATATTGCTTACAAATGCAGTCGATACAAACGAGTTAGCTTCAAATCCATGCAAAAAAAAAAGATTGAGCTTCAAATCAATGCTATGTAGAAGGTTTAGCTTCAAATCAAAGCGAAACACATGATTTAGCTTCAAATCAATGCGATGTAGAAGGTTTAACTTCAAATCCATGCAAAACACATGATTTTTCCTCAAATACTTGCGATATAAGTGATATAGATTCAAATGAAAACAAAACAAACGAGTTATCATCAAATCCATGCGAAACACAAGATTTAGCTGGAAATCAATGCGATGTCGAAGGTTTAGCTTCAAATCCATATGATACAAATGAGCAAGCTTCTGATACTTGCGATATAAGTGATATAGCTTCAAATGCAGACGAAATAAACGAGTTAGCTTCAAATCCATGCAAAACACATGATTAAGCTTCAAATCAATGCTATGTAGGAGGTTTAGCTTCAAATCCATGCGAAACACATGATTTAGCTTGTAATGCATGCGAAAGACAAGATTTAGGTTCAAATTCATGCGAAACACATGGTTTAGGTTCAAATTCATGCAAAACAAATGGTTTAGCTTCTGATACTTGTGATATATATGATTTACCATCAACTGCATGTGAAACGAACGAGTTATCTTCAAATCCATGCGAAACACATGATTTAGCTGCAAGTCAATGCGATGTAGATGGTTTAGCTTCAAATCCATGCGAAATAAATGATTTAGCATCAGATTCTTGCTATATAAGTGATGTAGCTTCAAATGCAGGCGAAACAAACGAGTTAGTTTCAAATCCAAACAAAACACATGATTATGTTTCAAATCAATGCGATGTAGAAGGTTTAGCTTCAAATCCATGCGAAACAAATGATTTAGCTTAAGATACTTGCGATATAAGTGATATAGCATCAAATGCAGGCGATACGAACGAGTTAGCATCGTAACTATGCGAAACACATGATTTAGCTGCAAGTCAATGCGATGTAGATGGTTTAGCTTCAAATCCATGCGAAACCAATGATTTAGCTTCAGATACTTACGATATAAGTGACATAGTTTCAAATGCAGACGAAACAAACGAGTTGGCTTCAAATCCATGCGAAACTACTGGTTTAGCTACAAATACTCGTGATATATATTATTTAGCTACAACTTCATGCGAAGCAAACGAGTTAGCTTCACATCCAAGCAAAACACATGATTTAGCTTCAAATCAATGCGATGTAGAAGGTTTAGTTTCAAATCCATGCGAAACAAATGATTCTTTTCAAATACTTGCGATACAAGTGATATAGCTTCAAATGCAGACGAAACAAACGAGTTAGTTTCATATCCAAGCGAAACACATCATTTAGCTTCAAATCAATGCGATATAGAAGGTTTAGCTTCAAATCCATGCGAAACAAATGACTTAGCTTCAAATCAATGCGATGTAGAAGGTTTAGCTACAAATCCATGCAAAACACATGATTTAGCTGCAAATCAATGCGATGTAAAAGATTTAGCTTCAAATCCAAGCGAAACACATGATTTAGCTACAAATCAAAGCGAAGTAGAATGTATAGCTTCAAATCCATGCGAAACAAATGAGTTAGCTTCAAACACTTGTGATATAAGTGATATAGCTGCAAATGCAGACGAATCAAATGGGATAGTTTCAAAACCCATGCGATACATATCAATTAGCTTCAAATCGATATGATGTAGAAGGTTTAGCTTCAAATTCATGCGAAACAAATGATTTAGCATCAGATACTTGCGATATAACTGATATAGCTTCAAATGTAGGGGAAACGAACGTGTTAGCTTCAAATACATGCGAAACACATGATTTAGCTTCAAATTCATTCGAAACACATGATTTAGCTTAATATTCATGCGAAACAAATGGTTCAGCTTCAAATACTTGTGATATACATGAATTAGCTTCAACTGCATGTGAAACAAGTGAGTTAGCTTCAGATCCAAGCGATACACATGATTTAGCTTCAAATCAGTGTGAAGTAGAAGACTTAGCTTCAAGTCCATGCGAAACAAACGATTTTGCTTCAAATACTTGCGAGCATATGTGATATAGCTTCATATACATGAGAAACACATATTTAGCTTCAAATTCATTCGAAACACATGGTTTAGCTTAATATTCATGCGAAACAATTGGTTCAGCTTCAAATACTTGTAATATACATGAATTAGCTACAACTGCATGCGAAACAAACGAGATAGCTTCAAATCCATGCGAAACAAATTTTTTAGCTGCAAATACTTTTGATAAACATGATTTAGCTTCAACTGAATGCGCGACAAACGATGTAGCTTCAAATTCAAGAGAAACACATGATTTAACTTCAAATCAATGCGAAGTAGAAGGCTTAGCTTCAAATCCATGCGAAACAAATTTTTTGGCTGTAAATACTTTTGATAAACATGATTTAGCTTCAACTGAATGCGAAACAAACGAGTTAGCTTCAAAAACAAGTAAAACACATGATTTAGCTTCAAATCAATGCGAAGTAGAAGGCTTAGCTTCAAATACATGCGAAACAAATGCTTTAGCTTCAAATACTTTTGATAAACGTGATTTAGCTTCAACTGCATGCTAAACAAACGAGTGAGCTTCAAATCCATGCGAAACACATGATTTAGCTTCAAGTTCATGCGAATCACATGGTTTAGCTTCATAGCTTCATATCATAGCGAAACAGTTTGTTTAGATTCAGACACTTTTGATAAACATGATTTAGCTTCAACTGCATGCGCGACAAACGATGTAGCTTCAAATTCAAGAGAAACACATGATTTAACTTCAAATCAATGCGAAGTAGAAGGCTTAGCTTCAAATCCATGCGAAACAAATGATTTAGCTGCAAATACTTTTGATAAACATGATTTAGCTTCAACTGAATGCGAAACAAACGAGTTAGCTTCAAATACAAGTGAAACACATGATTTAGCTTCAAATCAATGCGAAGTAGAAGGCTTAGCTTCAAATCCATGCGAAACAAATGCTTTAGCTTCAAATACTTTTGATAAACGTGATTTAGCTTCAACTGCATGCTAAACAAACGAGTGAGCTTCAAATCCATGCGAAACACATGATTTAGCTTCAAGTTCATGCGAATCACATAGTTTAGCTTCATCGCTTCATATTCATGCGAAACAGATTGTTTAGATTCAGATACATTTGATAAACATGTTTTAGCTTCAACTGCATGCGCGACAAACGAGGTAGCTACAAATCCAAGAGATACACATGATTTAACTTCAAATCAATGCGAAGTAGAAGGCTTAGCTTCAAATCCATGCGACAAAAATGAATTAGCTTCAAATGCTTGCGATATAAATAATGTACCTTCAAATGCAGGCGAAACAAACGAGTATGTTTCAAATCCATGCGAAACACATGATTTAGCTTCAAATTCGTGCGAATTTCATGGCTTAGCTTCATAGCTTCATATTCTTGCGAAACAGATTGTTTAGATTCAGATACTTTTGATAAAGATGATTTAGCTTCAACTGCGTGCGAAACAAACGAGTTAGCTACAAATCCAAGAAATACACATTATTTAACTTCAAATCAAAACGAAGTAGAAGGCTTAGCTTCAAGTCCATGCTACAAAACTGAATTAGCTTCAAATACTTTTGATAAACATGATTTAGCTTCAACTGCATGCGAAACAAACGAGTTAGATTCAAATCCATGCGATAGACATGATTTAACTTCAAATTAATGCGAAGTAGAAGGCTTAAGTTCAAATACATGAGAAGCAAATGATTTATCATCAGATAATTGCGATATATGTGATATAGCTTCAAATGCAGGCGAAACAATCGAGTTAGCTTCAGATCAATGCGAAGTAGAAGGCTTATCTTCAAATCCATGCGAAACAAATGGTTTAGCTTCAAATACTTGCGAATATAAGTGATATAGCTTCTAATGCAGGCGAAACAAACGTGATAGCTTCAAATACATCCGAATCAATGATTTAGCTTCAAATCAATGCGAAGTAGAAGACTTATTTTCGAAACCATGCGAAACAAATGGTTTGGCTTCAAATACTTGTTTTATACATGATTTAGCATCAACTGCATGCGAAACAATCAAGTTAGCTTCAAATCGAAGCGAAACACATGATTTAGTTTCAAATCAATGCGAAGTTGAAGGCTTAGTTTCAAATCCATGCGAATCAAATGGTGTAGCTTCAAATACTTAAGATACATGATTTAGCTTCAACTGCAAGCGAAACAAACGAGTTAGCTTCAGATCCATGCGAAGCACATGATTTAGCTACAAAACAATGCGAAGTAGAATGCTTAGCATCAAATCTATGCGAATCAAACGGTTTAGGTTCAAATAATTGTTTTATACATGATTTAGCTTCAACTGCATGTGAAACAGACGTGTTAGCTTCAAATCCAAGCGAAACGCATGATTTAGCTTCAAATCCATGCGAAGTAGAAGGCTTAGCTACAAATCCATGCGAAACGAATGGTTTAGCTTCAAATACTTGTGATATCCATGATTTAGCTTCAAATGTAAGTGAAACAAACGAGTTAGCATCAAATCCATGCTAAACACATGATTTAGCTTCAAATCAATGCGAAGTAGAAGGCTTAGTTTCATAAACCATGCGAATCAACTGCTTTAGCTTCAAATACTTGTGTTATAAATGATTAAGCTTCAACTGCATGCCAAACAAACGAGTTAGCTTCATATCCAAGTGAAACACAAGATTCAGCTTCAAATCAATGCGCTGTAGAAGGCTTAGCTACAAATCCATGCGAATCAAATGGTTTACGTTCAAATTATTGTGATATACATGATTTAGCTTCAGCTGCATGCGAAACAAACGAGTTAACTTCAAATCCATGCGAAACACATGATTTAGTTTCAAATGAATGCGAAGTAGAAGGCATAGCTTCAATTTCATGAGAAACAAATGATTTAGCTTCAGATAATAGCGATATAAGTTATATAGATTCAAATGCAGCCGAAACAACCGAGTTAGCTTCAAATCCATGCGAAACACATGATTTAGCTACAAATTCATGCGAAACACATGGTTTAGCTTAATATTCATGCGAAACAGATGGTTTAGATTCAGATATTTGTGATAAACATGATTTAGCTTCAACTGCATGCGAAACAAACGAGTTACATTCAAATCCAAGCGATACACATGATTTTGCTTCAAATCAATGCGAAGTAGAAGGCTGATCTTCGAATCCATGCGAATCAAACGGTTTAGCTTCAAATCATTGTTTTATACATGATTTAGCTTCAACTGCATGTGAAACAGACGAGTTAGCTTCAAATCCAAGCGAAACGCATGATTTAGTTTTAAATCAATGCGAAGTAGAAGGCTTAGCTACAAATCCATGCGAAACGAATGGTTTAGCTTCAAATACTTGTGATATCCATGATTTAGCTTCAAATGTAAGTGAAACAAACGAGTTAGCTTCAAATCCATGCTAAACACATGATTTAGCTTCAAATCAATGCGAAGTAGAAGGCTAGCTTCATAATCCATGCGAATCAACTGCTTTAGCTTCAAACACTTGTGTTATAAATGATTAAGCTTCAACTGCATGCCAAACAATCGAGTTAGCTTCAGATCCATGCGAAACACAAGATTTAGCTTCAAATCAATGCGAAGTGGAAGGCTAATATTCGAATCCACGCGAAACAAATGGTTTAGCTTCAAATTCAATCGAAACTCATGGTTTAGCTTAATATTCATGCGAATCAAATGGTTCAGCTTGAAATACTTGTGATATACATGATATAGCTTCAAATGCAGGCGAAACAGACGAGTTAGCTTCAAATCCGTGCGAAACACATGATTTAGCTTCAAATTCATTCGAAACACATGGTTTAGTTTAATATTCATGCGAAACAAGTGGTTCAGCTTCAAATAATTTGTGATATACATGATTCAGCTTCAACTGCATGCGATACAAACGAGTTAGCTTCAAATCCATGCGAAACACATGGTTTAGCTTCAAATCAATGCGAAGTAAAATGCTTATCGTCAAATCCATGCGACACAATTGGTTTTGCTCCAAGTACTTGTGATGTACATGATTTAGATTCAACTGCATGCGAAACAAACGTGTCAGCTTCAAATCAAAGTGAAACACATGATTTAGGTTCAAATCAATGCGAAGCAGAAGGCTTAGCTTTAAATCCACGCGAAACAAATGATTCAGCTTCAAATCAATGCGAAGTCGAAGGCTGATCTTCAAATCCATGCAACACAATTGGTTTTGCTTCAAAAACTTGTGATATACATGATTTAGCTTCAACTGCATGCGAAACAAACGAAATAGGTTCAGATCCATGCGAAACACATGATTTAGCTTCAAATCAATAAGAAGTAGAAGGCTTAGTTTCAAATCCATGCGAATCAAATGGTTTAGCTTAAAATCAACGCGAAAGAATATGCTTATCTTCAAATCCATGCGAAACAAATGGTTTAGCTTCAAATACTTGTGATATACATCATTTAGCTTCAACTGCATGCTAAACAAATGAGTTAGCATCAAATCGAGCGAAAAACATGATTGAACTTCAAATCAACGTGAAGTAGTAGGCTTAACTTCAAATCCACGCGAAACGAAAGATTTAGCTTCAAATACTTGCCAATATAAGTGATATAGCTTCAAATGCAGGCGAAACATACGAGTTACCGTCAGATGCATGTGAAACACATGATTTAGCTTCAAATCAATGCGAAGACGAAGGCTTATCTTCAAATACATGCGAAGCAAATAGTTTAGCTTCAAATACCTGCGATATAAATGATTTAACTTCAAGTACTTGCGATATAAATAATATAACTTCAAATGCAGGCGAAACAAACGTGTTAGCTTCAAATCCATGCGAAACACATGGTTTAGCTTCAAATCAATGCGAAGTAGAAGGCTTAGATTCAAATCTACGCGAAACACATGATTTAGTTCCAAATCAAAGCGAAGTAGAAGGCTTAGGTTCAAACCATGCGAATTAAATGGTTTAGCTTCAAATACTTGTGATATACATGATTTAGCTTCAACTGCATTAGAAACAGACGTGTTAGCTTCAAATTAAAGAGAAACACATGATTCAGCTTCAAATCAATGCGAACAAGAAGGCTTATCTTCGAATTCATTCGAAACAAATGGTTTAGCTTCAAATGCCTGTGATATACATGATTTAGGTTCAAGTACATGCGAAACAAACGAGATAGCTTTTAATCCAAGCGAAACACATGATTTAGCTTCAAATTCATTCGAAATACATGCTTTAGCTTAATATTCATGCGAAACATATGGTTCAACTCCAAATACTTGTGATATACATGATTTAGCTTCAACTGCATGCGAAACAAACGAGTTAGCTCCAATCCATGCGAAACACACGATTTAGCTACAAATCAATGCGAAGTGGAAGGCATAGCTTCAAATCCAGGCGAATCAAATGGTTTAGCTTCAAATACTTGTGGTATACATGATTTATCTTCAACTGCATGCGAAACAAACAAGTTAGCTTCAAATCCAAGCGAAACACATGATTTAGTTTCAAATCAAAGCGAAGTAGAAGGCTTAGCTTCAAATCCATTCGAACAAATGGTTTGGATTCAAATACTTGTGACATACATGATCTAACTTGAACTTCATGTGATACAGACGCGTTAGCTTCAAATTCATGCGAAACACATGATTCAGCTTCATATCAATGCGAAGTAGAAGGCTCAGCTTCAATTCCATGCAAATGATATGGTTTAGCTTCAAATACTTGTGATATACAAGATTTAGCTTCAACTGGATGCGAAACAAAAGATTTAGCTTAAAATCAATGCGAAGTAGAAGGCTGATATTCGAATGCATACGAAACAAATGGTTTAGCTTCAAATACTTGTGATATACATTATTTATCTTCAACGCCATGCGAAACAAACGAGTTAGCTTCAAATCAATGTGAAACACATGATTTAGCTTCAAATCAATGCGAAGTAGAAGGCTTATCTTCGAATCGATGCGGAACAAATGGTTTATCTTCAAAATACTTGTGATATACGTGATTTAGCTTCAAATGCAGGCGAAAACAAACGAGGTTGCTTCAAATCCAAGGGAAACACAAGAATTAGTTTCAAATCAATGCGAAGTAGAAGGCTTAGCTTCAAATCCATTCGAACAAATGCTTTAGCTTCAAATACTTGTGATATACATGATTTAGGTTAAACTGCTTGCGGAACAAAATAGTTAGCTTCAGATCAATGCGAAGTAGAAGCCTTAGCTTCAAATCCCAGCGAACTAAATGGTTTGGCTACAAATACTTGTGATATACATGATTTAGCTTCAACTGCATGCGAAACAAACGAGTTAGATTCAAATCCATGCGAAACACATGATTTAGCTTCAAATCAATACGGAGAAGAAGGCTCAGCTTCAAATACTTGCGCATCAAACGGTATAGCTTCAAATACTTGTGATATACATGATTTAGCTTCAACTGCATACGAAACAACCGAGATAGCTTCAAATCCATGCGAAACACATGATTTAGCTTAAAATAAATGCGAAGTAGAAGGCTTTGCTTCAAATCCGTGCGAATCAAATGGTTTAGATTCAAATACTCGTGATATACGTGATTTAGCTTCAACTGCACGCGAAACAAACCAGTTAGCTTCAAATCCAAGCGAAACGTATGATTTAGCTTCAACTCAATGGGATGTAGAAGGCTTAGCATCAAATTCATGGGGATCAAACGTTTTAGATTCAAATACTTGTGATATACATGATTTAGATTCAACTGCATGCGAAACAAACGAAATAGTTTCAGATCCATGCGAAACACATGATTTAGCTTCAAATCAATGCGAACTAAAGGCTTAGCTTCAAATACATGCGAAACGAATGGTTTAGAGTCAAATTCTTGATTTATACATGATTTAGCTTCAGCGGCATGTGAAACAAACGAGTTAGCTTCATATCCATGCGAATCACATGATTTAGCTTCAAATTAATGCGAAGTAGAAGGCTTATCTTCGAAACCATGAGAAACAAATGGTTTATCTTCAAGTACTCGTGATATACATGATTTAGCTTCAAATGCAGGCGAAACAAATGGGTTAGCTTCAAATCCATGCGAAACAAACGTGTTAGCTTCAAATCCATGCGAAACACATGATTTAGCTTCAAATCAATGCGAAGTAGAAGGCTTAGCTTCAAATCCAAGCGAAACAAATTATTTAGATTCAAATCAATGCGAAGTAGAAGGGTTATCATCGAATCCATGCGAAACGAATGATTTAGCTTCGTATACTTGTGATATACATGATTTAGTTTCAACTGCATGTGACTCAAACAAGTTGGGTTCAAATCCATGCGAAACACATGATTTAGGTCCAAATCAATGCGAAGTAGAAGGCTTATCTTCGAATCCATGCGAAACAATGGTTTAGCTTCAAATACTTGTGATATACATGATTTAGCTTCAAATGCAGGCGAAACAAACACGTTAGCTTCAGATCCATGCGAAACACATGATTTAGCTTCAAATCAATGCGAAGCAGAAGGCTGATCCTCGAATCCATGCGAATCAAATGTTTTAGCTTCAAATACTTGTGATATACATGATTGAGCTTCAAATGCAGGCGAAACAAACGAGGTTGCTTCAAATCCAAGGGAAACACAAGAATTAGTTTCAAATCAATGCGAAGTAGAAGGCTTAGCTTCAAATCCATTCGAACAAATGCTTTAGCTTCAAATACTTGTGATATACATGAATTAGGTTAAACTGCTTGCGGAACAAAATAGTTAGCTTCAGATCAATGCGAAGTAGAAGCCTTAGCTTCAAATCCGAGCGAACTAAATGGTTTGGCTACAAATACTTGTGATATACATGATTTAGCTTCAACTGCATGCGAAACAAACGAGTTAGATTCAAATCCATGCGAAACACATGATTTAGCTTCAAATCAATACGGAGAAGAAGGCTCAGCTTCAAATACTTGCGCATCAAACGGTATAGCTTCAAATACTTGTGATATACATGATTTAGCTTCAACTGCATACGAAACAACCGAGATAGCTTCAAATCCATGCGAAACACATGATTTAGCTTAAAATAAATGCGAAGTAGAAGGCTTTGCTTCAAATCCGTGCGAATCAAATGGTTTAGATTCAAATACTCGTGATATACGTGATTTAGCTTCAACTGCACGCGAAACAAACCAGTTAGCTTCAAATCCAAGCGAAACGTATGATTTAGCTTCAACTCAATGGGATGTAGAAGGCTTAGCATCAAATTCATGGGGATCAAATGTTTTAGATTCAAATACTTGTGATATACATGATTTAGATTCAACTGCATGCGAAACAAACGAAATAGTTTCAGATCCATGCGAAACACATGATTTAGCTTCAAATCAATGCGAACTAAAGGCTTAGCTTCAAATACATGCGAAACGAATGGTTTAGAGTCAAATTCTTGATTTATACATGATTTAGCTTCAGCGGCGTGTGAAACAAACGAGTTAGCTTCATATCCATGCGAATCACATGATTTAGCTTCAAATTAATGCGAAGTAGAAGGCTTATCTTCGAAACCATGAGAAACAAATGGTTTATCTTCAAGTACTCGTGATATACATGATTTAGCTTCAAATGCAGGCGAAACAAATGGGTTAGCTTCAAATCCATGCGAAACAAACGTGTTAGCTTCAAATCCATGCGAAACACATGATTTAGCTTCAAATCAATGCGAAGTAGAAGGCTTAGCTTCAAATCCAAGCGAAACAAATTATTTAGATTCAAATCAATGCGAAGTAGAAGGGTTATCATCGAATCCATGCGAAACGAATGATTTAGCTTCGTATACTTGTGATATACATGATTTAGCTTCAACTGCATGTGACTCAAACAAGTTGGGTTCAAATCCATGCGAAACACATGATTTAGGTCCAAATCAATGCGAAGTAGAAGGCTTATCTTCGAATCCATGCGAAACAAATGGTTTAGCTTCAAATACTTGTGATATACATGATTTAGCTTCAAATGCAGGCGAAACAAACACGTTAGCTTCAGATCCATGCGAAACACATGATTTAGCTTCAAATCAATGCGAAGCAGAAGGCTGATCCTCGAATCCATGCGAATCAAATGTTTTAGCTTCAAATACTTGTGATATACATGATTGAGCTTCAAATGCAGGCGAAACAAACGAGGTTGCTTCAAATCCAAGGGAAACACAAGAATTAGTTTCAAATCAATGCGAAGTAGAAGGCTTAGCTTCAAATCCATTCGAACAAATGCTTTAGCTTCAAATACTTGTGATATACATGAATTAGGTTAAACTGCTTGCGGAACAAAATAGTTAGCTTCAGATCAATGCGAAGTAGAAGCCTTAGCTTCAAATCCGAGCGAACTAAATGGTTTGGCTACAAATACTTGTGATATACATGATTAGCTTCAACTGCATGCGAAACAAACGAGTTAGATTCAAATCCATGCGAAACACATGATTTAAGAATAGTTTCAAATTAATGCGTAGTAGAAAACTAATCTTCGAATCAATGCGAAACAAATGGTTCAGCTTCAAATACTTGTGATATACATGATTTAGCTTCAACTGCATGCGAAACAACCGAGATAGCTTCAAATCCATGCGAAACACATGATTTAGCTTAAAATAAATGCGAAGTAGAAGGCTTTGCTTCAAATCCGTGCGAATCAAATGGTTTAGATTCAAATACTCGTGATATACGTGATTTAGCTTCAACTGCACGCGAAACAAACCAGTTAGCTTCAAATCCAAGCGAAACGTATGATTTAGCTTCAACTCAATGGGATGTAGAAGGCTTAGCATCAAATTCATGGGGATCAAATGTTTAGATTCAAATACTTGTGATATACATGATTTAGATTCAACTGCATGCGAAACAAACGAAATAGTTTCAGATCCATGCGAAACACATGATTTAGCTTCAATCAATGCGAACTAAAGGCTTAGCTTCAAATACATGCGAAACGAATGGTTTAGAGTCAAATTCTTGATTTATACATGATTTAGCTTCAGCGGCGTGTGAAACAAACGAGTTAGCTTCATATCCATGCGAATCACATGATTTAGCTTCAAATTAATGCGAAGTAGAAGGCTTATCTTCGAAACCATGAGAAACAAATGGTTTATCTTCAAGTACTCGTGATATACATGATTTAGCTTCAAATGCAGGCGAAACAAATGGATTAGCTTCAAATCCATGCGAAACAAACGTGTTAGCTTCAAATCCATGCGAAACACATGATTTAGCTTCAAATCAATGCGAAGTAGAAGGCTTAGCTTCAAATCCAAGCGAAACAAATTATTTAGATTCAAATCAATGCGAAGTAGAAGGGTTATCATCGAATCCATGCGAAACGAATGATTTAGCTTCGTATACTTGTGATATACATGATTTAGCTTCAACTGCATGTGACTCAAACAAGTTGGGTTCAAATCCATGCGAAACACATGATTTAGGTCCAAATCAATGCGAAGTAGAAGGCTTATCTTCGAATCCATGCGAAACAAATGGTTTAGCTTCAAATACTTGTGATATACATGATTTAGCTTCAAATGCAGGCGAAACAAACACGTTAGCTTCAGATCCATGCGAAACACATGATTTAGCTTCAAATCAATGCGAAGCAGAAGGCTGATCCTCGAATCCATGCGAATCAAATGTTTTAGCTTCAAATACTTGTGATATACATGATTGAGCTTCAACTGCATGCGAAATAAACGAGTTAGCTTCAAATCCATGCAAAACACATGATTTAGCTTCAAATCAATGCGAAGTAGAAGGCTTAGCTTCAAATCCAAGCGAAACAAATTATTTAGATTCAAATCAATGCGAAGTAGAAGGGTTATCATCGATTCCATGCGAAACGAATGATTTAGCTTCATATACTTGTGATATACATGATTTAGATTCAACTGCATGCGACTCAAACGAGTTAGGTTCTAATCCATGCGAAACACATGATTTAGGTCCAAATCAATGCGAAGTAGAAGGCTTAGGTTCAAATCCATGCGAAACACTTGATTCAGGTCCAAATCAATGCGAAGTAGAAGGCTTAGGTTCAATTCCATGTGAATCAAATGGCTTAGCTTCAAACACTTGTGATATACATGATTTAGCTTCAACTGAATGCGAAACAAACGAGTTAGCTTCAAATCAATGCGAAACACATGATTAACTTTCAAATCAATGCGTAGTAGAAAACTAATCTTCGAATCCATGCGAAACAAATGATTCAGCTTCAAATACTTGTGATATACATGATTTAGCTTCAACTCCATGCGAAACAAATGAGTTAGCTTCAAATCCATGCGAAACACATGATTTAGTTTCAAATTAATGCGTAGTAGAAAACTAATCTTCGAATCAATGCGAAACAAATGGTTCAGCTTCAAATACTTGTGATATACATGATTTAGCTTCAACTGCATGCGAAACAAACGAGTTAGCTTCAAATCCATCCGAAACGCATGATTTAGATTCAAATCAATGAGAAGTACAAGGCTTAGCATCTAATCAAGGCGAAACGATTGACTGAGCTTCAAATACTTGCGAATATGTGATATAGCTTCAAATGCAGGCGAAACAAACGAGTTAGCTTCAAATACATGCGAAATACATGATTTAGCTTCAATTCAATGCGAAGTAGAAGGCATATCTTCGAATCCATTCGAAACAAATAGTTCAGCTTCAAATACTTGTGATATACATGATTTAGCTTCAACAGCATGCGAAACAAACGAGTTAGCTTCAAATTCATGGAAACACAGGACTTAGCTTCAAATCAATGCAAAGTAGGAGGCTTATCTTCGAATCCATACGAAGCAAATGCTTTAGCTTCAAACACCTGTGATGTACATGATTTAGCTTCAACTGCATGGGAAACAAACGAGTTAACTTCAAATCCATGGGAAACACAGGATTTAGCTTCAAATCAATGCGAAGTAGAAGTCTGATCTTCGAATCCATGCGAAAGAAATGGTTCAGCTTCAAATACTTGTGATATACATGATTTAGTTTCAACTCCATGCGAAACAAACGAGTTAGCTTCAAATCCATGCGAAACACATGATTTAGTTTCAAATTAATGCGTAGTAGAAAACTAATCTTCGAATCAATGCGAAACAAATGGTTCAGCTTCAAATACTTGTGATATACATGATTTAGCTTCAACTGCATGCGAAACAAACGAGTTAGCTTCAAATCCATCCGAAACGCATGATTTAGATTCAAATCAATGAGAAGTAGAATGCTTAGCTTCTAATCAATGCGAAACGATTGACTGAGCTTCAAATACTTGCGAATGTGTGATATAGCTTCAACAGCAGGCGAAACAAACGAGTTAGCTTCAAATACATGCGAAATACATGATTTAGCTTCAATTCAATGCGAAGTAGAAGGCTTATCTTCGAATCCATGCGAAACAAATGGTTTAGCTTCAAATACTTGTGATATAAATGATTTTGCTTCAAGTACTTGCGATATAAATAATATAACTTCAACTGCAGGCGAAACAAACGTGTTAGCTTCAAATCCATGCGAAACACATGATTTAGGTCCAAATCAATGCGAAGTAGAAGGCTGATCTTCGAATCCACACGAAACAGATGGTTTAGCTTCAAATACTTGTGATATACATGATTTAGCTTCAACTGCATGCGAAACAAACGAGTTAGCTTTAAATCCATGGGAAACGCAGGATTTAGATTCAAATCAATGCGAAGTAGGAGACTGATCTTTGAATCCATGGGAAACAAATGGTTTAGTTTCAAATACTTGTGATATACATGATTTAGCTTCAAATGCAGGCGAAACAAACGAGGTTGCTTCAAATCCAAGGGAAACACAAGAATTAGTTTCAAATCAATGCGAAGTAGAAGGCTTAGCTTCAAATCCATTCGAACAAATGCTTTAGCTTCAAATACTTGTGATATACATGATTTAGGTTTAAACTGCTTGCGGAACAAAATAGTTAGCTTCAGATCAATGCGAAGTAGAAGCCTTAGCTTCAAATCCGAGCGAACTAAATGGTTTGGCTACAAATACTTGTGATATACATGATTTAGCTTCAACTGCATGCGAAACAAACGAGTTCGATTCAAATCCATGCGAAACACATGATTTAGCTTCAAATCAATACGGAGAAGAAGGCTCAGCTTCAAATACTTGCGCATCAAACGGTATAGCTTCAAATACTTGTGATATACATGATTTAGCTTCAACTGCATACGAAACAACCGAGATAGCTTCAAATCCATGCGAAACACATGATTTAGCTTAAAATAAATGCGAAGTAGAAGGCTTTGCTTCAAATCCGTGCGAATCAAATGGTTTAGATTCAAATACTCGTGATATACGTGATTTAGCTTCAACTGCACGCGAAACAAACCAGTTAGCTTCAAATCCAAGCGAAACGTATGATTTAGCTTCAACTCAATGGGATGTAGAAGGCTTAGCATCAAATTCATGGGGATCAAATGTTTTAGATTCAAATACTTGTGATATACATGATTTAGATTCAACTGCATGCGAAACAAACGAAATAGTTTCAGATCCATGCGAAACACATGATTTAGCTTCAAATCAATGCGAACTAAAGACTTAGCTTCAAATACATGCGAAACGAATGGTTTAGAGTCAAATTCTTGATTTATACATGATTTAGCTTCAGCGGCATGTGAAACAACGAGTTAGCTTCATATCCATGCGAATCACATGATTTAGCTTCAAATTAATGCGAAGTAGAAGGCTTATCTTCGAAACCATGAGAAACAAATGGTTTATCTTCAAGTACTCGTGATATACATGATTTAGCTTCAAATGCAGGCGAAACAGACGAGTTAGCTTCAAATCCGTGCGAAACACATGATTTAGCTTCAAATTCATTCGAAACACATGGTTTAGTTTAATATTCATGCGAAACAAGTGGTTCAGCATCAATAATTTGTGATATACATGATTCAGCTTCAACTGCATGCGATACAAACGAGTTAGCTTCAAATCCATGCGAAACACATGGTTTAGCTTCAAATCAATGCGAAGTAAAATGCTTATCGTCAAATCCATGCGACACAATTGGTTTTGCTCCAAGTACTTGTGATGTACATGATTTAGATTCAACTGCATGCGAAACAAACGTGTCAGCTTCAAATCAAAGTGAAACACATGATTTAGGTTCAAATCAATGCGAAGCAGAAGGCTTAGCTTTAAATCCACGCGAAACAAATGATTCAGCTTCAAATCAATGCGAAGTCGAAGGCTGATCTTCAAATCCATGCAACACAATTGGTTTTGCTTCAAATACTTGTGATATACATGATTTAGCTTCAACTGCATGCGAAACAAACGAAATAGGTTCAGATCCATGCGAAACACATGATTTAGCTTCAAATCAATAAGAAGTAGAAGGCTTAGTTTCAAATCCATGCGAATCAAATGGTTTAGCTTAAAATCAAGGCGAAAGAATATGCTTATCTTCAAATCCATGCGAAACAAATGGTTTAGCTTCAAATACTTGTGATATACATCATTTAGCTTCAACTGCATGCTAAACAAATGAGTTAGCATCAAATCCAGCGAAAAACATGATTGAACTTCAAATCAACGTGAAGTAGTAGGCTTAACTTCAAATCCACGCGAAACGAAAGATTTAGCTTCAAATACTTGCCAATATAAGTGATATAGCTTCAAATGCAGGCGAAACATACGAGTTACCGTCAGATGCATGTGAAACACATGATTTAGCTTCAAATCAATGCGAAGACGAAGGCTTATCTTCAAATACATGCGAAGCAAATAGTTTAGCTTCAAATACCTGCGATATAAATGATTTAGCTTCAAGTACTTGCGATATAAATAATATAACTTCAAATGCAGGCGAAACAAACGTGTTAGCTTCAAATCCATGCGAAACACATGGTTTAGCTTCAAATCAATGCGAAGTAGAAGGCTTAGATTCAAATCTACGGGAAACACATGATTTAGTTCCAAATCAAAGCGAAGTAGAAGGCTTAGGTTCAAACCCATGCGAATTAAATGGTTTAGCTTCAAATACTTGTGATATACATGATTTAGCTTCAACTGCATTAGAAACAGACGTGTTAGCTTCAAATTAAAGAGAAACACATGATTCAGCTTCAAATCAATGCGAACAAGAAGGCTTATCTTCGAATTCATGCGAAACATATGGTTTAGCTTCAAATGCCTGTGATATACATGATTTAGGTTCAAGTACATGCGAAACAAACGAGATAGCTTTTAATCCAAGCGAAACACATGATTTAGCTTCAAATTCATTCGAAATACATGCTTTAGCTTAATATTCATGCGAAACATATGGTTCAACTCCAAATACTTGTGATATACATGATTTAGCTTCAACTGCATGCGAAACAAACGAGTTAGCTCCCAATCCATGCGAAACACACGATTTAGCTACAAATCAATGCGAAGTGGAAGGCATAGCTTCAAATCCAGGCGAATCAAATGGTTTAGCTTCAAATACTTGTGGTATACATGATTTATCTTCAACTGCATGCGAAACAAACAAGTTAGCTTCAAATCCAAGCGAAACACATGATTTAGTTTCAAATCAAAGCGAAGTAGAAGGCTTAGCTTCAAATCCATTCGAACAAATTGTTTGGATTCAAATACTTGTGACATACATGATCTAACTTCAACTTCATGTGATACAGACGCGTTAGCTTCAAATTCATGCGAAACACATAATTCAGCTTCATATCAATGCGAAGTAGAAGGCTCAGCTTCAATTCCATGCAAATGATATGGTTTAGCTTCAAATACTTGTGATATACAAGATTTAGCTTCAACTGGATGCGAAACAAAAGATTTAGCTTAAAATCAATGCGAAGTAGAAGGCTGATATTCGAATGCATACGAAACAAATGGTTTAGCTTCAAATACTTGTGATATACATTATTTATCTTCAACGCCATGCGAAACAAACGAGTTAGCTTCAAATCAATGTGAAACACATGATTTAGCTTCAAATCAATGCGAAGTAGAAGGCTTATCTTCGAATCGATGCGGAACAAATGGTTTATCTTCAAATACTTGTGATATACGTGATTTAGCTTCAAATGCAGGCGAAACAAACGAGGTTGCTTCAAATCCAAGGGAAACACAAGAATTAGTTTCAAATCAATGCGAAGTAGAAGGCTTAGCTTCAAATCCATTCGAACAAATGCTTTAGCTTCAAATACTTGTGATATACATGATTTAGGTTAAACTGCTTGCGGAACAAAATAGTTAGCTTCAGATCAATGCGAAGTAGAAGCCTTAGCTTCAAATCCGAGCGAACTAAATGGTTTGGCTACAAATACTTGTGATATACATGATTTAGCTTCAACTGCATGCGAAACAAACGAGTTAGATTCAAATCCATGCGAAACACATGATTTAGCTTCAAATCAATACGGAGAAGAAGGCTCAGCTTCAAATACTTGCGCATCAAACGGTATAGCTTCAAATACTTGTGATATACATGATTTAGCTTCAACTGCATACGAAACAACCGAGATAGCTTCAAATCCATGCGAAACACATGATTTAGCTTAAAATAAATGCGAAGTAGAAGGCTTTGCTTCAAATCCGTGCGAATCAAATGGTTTAGATTCAAATACTCATGATATACGTGATTTAGCTTCAACTGCACGCGAAACAAACCAGTTAGCTTCAAATCCAAGCGAAACGTATGATTTAGCTTCAACTCAATGGGATGTAGAAGGCTTAGCATCAAATTCATGGGGATCAAATGTTTTAGATTCAAATACTTGTGATATACATGATTTAGATTCAACTGCATGCGAAACAAACGAAATAGTTTCAGATCCATGCGAAACACATGATTTAGCTTCAAATCAATGCGAACTAAAGGCTTAGCTTCAAATACATGCGAAACGAATGGTTTAGAGTCAAATTCTTGATTTATACATGATTTAGCTTCAGCGGCATGTGAAACAAACGAGTTAGCTTCATATCCATGCGAATCACATGATTTAGCTTCAAATTAATGCGAAGTAGAAGGCTTATCTTCGAAACCATGAGAAACAAATGGTTTATCTTCAAGTACTCGTGATATACATGATTTAGCTTCAAATGCAGGCGAAACAAATGGGTTAGCTTCAAATCCATGCGAAACAAACGTGTTAGCTTCAAATCCATGCGAAACACATGATTTAGCTTCAAATCAATGCGAAGTAGAAGGCTTAGCTTCAAATCCAAGCGAAACAAATTATTTAGATTCAAATCAATGCGAAGTAGAAGGGTTATCATCGAATCCATGCGAAACGAATGATTTAGCTTCGTATACTTGTGATATACATGATTTAGCTTCAACTGCATGTGACTCAAACAAGTTGGGTTCAAATCCATGCGAAACACATGATTTAGGTCCAAATCAATGCGAAGTAGAAGGCTTATCTTCGAATCCATGCGAAACAAATGGTTTAGCTTCAAATACTTGTGATATACATGATTTAGCTTCAAATGCAGGCGAAACAAACACGTTAGCTTCAGATCCATGCGAAACACATGATTTAGCTTCAAATCAATGCGAAGCAGAAGGCTGATCCTCGAATCCATGCGAATCAAATGTTTTAGCTTCAAATACTTGTGATATACATGATTGAGCTTCAACTGCATGCGAAATAAACGAGTTAGCTTCAAATCCATGCAAAACACATGATTTAGCTTCAAATCAATGCGAAGTAGAAGGCTTAGCTTCAAATCCAAGCGAAACAAATTATTTAGATTCAAATCAATGCGAAGTAGAAGGGTTATCATCGATTCCATGCGAAACGAATGATTTAGCTTCATATACTTGTGATATACATGATTTAGATTCAACTGCATGCGACTCAAACGAGTTAGGTTCTAATCCATGCGAAACACATGATTTAGGTCCAAATCAATGCGAAGTAGAAGGCTTAGGTTCAAATCCATGCGAAACACTTGATTCAGGTCCAAATCAATGCGAAGTAGAAGGCTTAGGTTCAAATCCATGTGAATCAAATGGCTTAGCTTCAAACACTTGTGATATACATGATTTAGCTTCAACTGAATGCGAAACAAACGAGTTAGCTTCAAATCCATGCGAAACACATGATTTAGTTTCAAATTAATGCGTAGTAGAAAACTAATCTTCGAATCAATGCGAAACAAATGGTTCAGCTTCAAATACTTGTGATATACATGATTTAGCTTCAACTGCATGCGAAACAAACGAGTTAGCTTCAAATCCATCCAAAACGCATGATTTAGATTCAAATCAATGAGAAGTACAAGGCTTATCATCTAATCAAGGCGAAACGATTGACTGAGCTTCAAATACTTGCGAATATGTGATATAGCTTCAAATGCAGGCGACACAAACGAGTTAGCTTCAAATACATGCGAAATACATTATTTAGCTTCAATTCAATGCGAAGTAGAAGGCATATCTTCGAATCCATTCGAAACAAATAGTTCAGCTTCAAATACTTGTGATATACATGATTTAGCTTCAACAGCATGCGAAACAAACGAGTTAGCTTCAAATTCATGGAAACACAGGACTTAGCTTCAAATCAATGCGAAGTAGGAGGCTTATCTTCGAATCCATACGAAGCAAATGCTTTAGCTTCAAACACCTGTGATGTACATGATTTAGCTTCAACTGCATGCGAAACAAACGAGTTAACTTCAAATCCATGGGAAACACAGGATTTAGCTTCAAATCAATGCGAAGTAGAAGTCTGATCTTCGAATCCATGCGAAAGAAATGGTTCAGCTTCAAATACTTGTGATATACATGATTTAGTTTCAACTCCATGCGAAACAAACGAGTTAGCTTCAAATCCATGCGAAACACATGATTTAGTTTCAAATTAATGCGTAGTAGAAAACTAATCTTCGAATCAATGCGAAACAAATGGTTCAGCTTCAAATACTTGTGATATACATGATTTAGCTTCAACTGCATGCGAAACAAACGAGTTAGCTTCAAATCCATCCAAAACGCATGATTTAGATTCAAATCAATGAGAAGTAGAATGCTTAGCTTCTAATCAATGCGAAACGATTGACTGAGCTTCAAATACTTGCGAATGTGTGATATAGCTTCAACAGCAGGCGAAACAAACGAGTTAGCTTCAAATACATGCGAAATACATGATTTAGCTTCAATTCAATGCGAAGTAGAAGGCTTATCTTCGAATCCATGCGAAACAAATGGTTTAGCTTCAAATACTTGTGATATAAATGATTTTGCTTCAAGTACTTGCGATATAAATAATATAACTTCAACTGCAGGCGAAACAAACGTGTTAGCTTCAAATCCATGCGAAACACATGATTTAGGTCCAAATCAATGCGAAGTAGAAGGCTGATCTTCGAATCCACACGAAACCGATGCTTTAGCTTCAAATACTTGTGATATACATGATTTAGCTTCAACAGCATGCGAAACAAACGAGTTAGCTTCAAATTCATGGAAACACAGGACTTAGCTTCAAATCAATGCGACGTAGAAGGCTTATCTTCGAATCCATACGAAGCAAATGCTTTAGCTTCAAACACCTGTGATGTACATGATTTAGCTTCAACTGCATGCGAAACAAACGAGTTAACCTCAAATCCATGGGAAACACAGGATTTAGCTTCAAATCAATGCGAAGTAGAAGTCCGATCTCCGAATCCATGCGAAACAAATGGTTCAGCTTCAAATACTTGTGATATACATGATTTAGCTTCAACTGCTTGAGAAACAAACGAGTTAGCTTTAAATTCATGGAAACATAGGACTTAGCTTCAAATCAATGCGAAGTAGAAGGCTTATCTTCGAATCCATACGAAGCAAATGCTTTAGCTTCAAACACCTGTGATGTACATGATTTAGCTTCAACTGCATGCGAAACAAACGAGTTAGCTTTAAATCCATGGGAAACGCAGGATTTAGATTCAAATCAATGCGAAGTAGGAGACTGATCTTTGAATCCATGGGAAACAAATGGTTTAGATTCAAATACTTGTGATATACATGATTTAGCTTCAAATGCAGGCGAAATATACACGTTAGCTTCAGATCCATGCGAAACACATGATTTAGCTACAAATCAATGCGAAGCAGAAGGCTGATCCTCGAATCCATGCGAATCAAATGTTTTAGCTTCAAATACTTGTGATATACATGATTCAGCTCCAACTGCATGCGACATAAACGAGTTAGCTTCAAATCCATTCGAGACAAATATTTTATCTTCAAAACCTTGTTTTATACATGATTTAGCGACAACTGCATGTGAAACAGACGTGTTAGCTTCAAATTAAAGAGAAACACATGATTCAGCCTCAAATCAATGCGAACAAGAAGGCTTATCTTCGAATTCATGCGAAACAAATGGTTTAGCTTCAAATGCCTGTGATATACATGATTTAGGTTCAAGTACATGCGAAACAAACGAGATAGCTTTTAATCCAAGCGAAACACATGATTTAGCTTCAAATTCATTCGAAATACATGCTTTAGCTTAATATTCATGCGAAACATATGGTTCAACTCCAAATACTTGTGATATACATGATTTAACTTCAACTGCATGCGAAACAAACGAGTTAGCTCCCAATCCATGCGAAACACACGATTTAGCTACAAATCAATGCGAAGTGGAAGGCATAGCTTCAAATCCAGGCGAATCAAATGGTTTAGCTTCAAATACTTGTGGTGTACATGATTTATCTTCAACTGCATGCGAAACAAACAAGTTAGCTTCAAATCCAAGCGAAACACATGATTTAGTTTCAAATCAAAGCGAAGTAGAAGGCTTAGCTTCAAATCCATTCGAACAAATGGTTTGGATTCAAATACTTGTGACATACATGATCTAACTTCAACTTCATGTGATACAGACGCGTTAGCTTCAAATTCAAGCGAAACACATGATTCAGCTTCATATCAATGCGAAGTAGAAGGCTCAGCTTCAACTCCATGCAAATGATATGGTTTAGCTTCAAATACTTGTGATATACAAGATTTAGCTTCAACTGGATGCGAAACAAAAGATTTAGCTTAAAATCAATGCGAAGTAGAAGGCTGATATTCGAATGCATACGAAACAAATGGTTTAGCTTCAAATACTTGTGATATACATTATTTATCTTCAACGCCATGCGAAACAAACGAGTTAGCTTCAAATCAATGCGAAACACATGATTTAGCTTCAAATCAATGCGAAGTAGAAGGCTTATCTTCGAATCGATGCGGAACAAATGGTTTATCTTCAAATACTTGTGATATACGTGATTTAGCTTCAAATGCAGGCGAAACAAACGAGGTTGCTTCAAATCCAAGGGAAACACAAGAATTAGTTTCAAATCAATGCGAAGTAGAAGGCTTAGCTTCAAATCCATTCGAACAAATGCTTTAGCTTCAAATACTTGTGATATACATGATTTAGGTTAAACTGCTTGCGGAACAAAATAGTTAGCTTCAGATCAATGCGAAGTAGAAGCCTTAGCTTCAAATCCGAGCGAACTAAATGGTTTGGCTACAAATACTTGTGATATACATGATTTAGCTTCAACTGCATGCGAAACAAACGAGTTAGATTCAAATCCATGCGAAACACATGATTTAGCTTCAAATCAATACGGAGAAGAAGGCTCAGCTTCAAATACTTGCGCATCAAACGGTATAGCTTCAAATACTTGTGATATACATGATTTAGCTTCAACTGCATACGAAACAACCGAGATAGCTTCAAATCCATGCGAAACACATGATTTAGCTTAAAATAAATGCAAAGTAGAAGGCTTTGCTTCAAATCCGTGCGAATCAAATGGTTTAGATTCAAATACTCGTGATATACGTGATTTAGCTTCAACTGCACGCGAAACAAACCAGTTAGCTTCAAATCCAAGCGAAACGTATGATTTAGCTTCAACTCAATGGGATGTAGAAGGCTTAGCATCAAATTCATGGGGATCAAATGTTTTAGATTCAAATACTTGTGATATACATGATTTAGATTCAACTGCATGCGAAACAAACGAAATAGTTTCAGATCCATGCGAAACACATGATTTAGCTTCAAATCAATGCGAACTAGAAGGCTTAGCTTCAAATACATGCGAAACGAATGGTTTAGAGTCAAATTCTTGATTTATACATGATTTAGCTTCAGCGGCATGTGAAACAAACGAGTTAGCTTCATATCCATGCGAATCACATGATTTAGCTTCAAATTAATGCGAAGTAGAAGGTTTATCTTCGAAACCATGAGAAACAAATGGTTTATCTTCAAGTACTCGTGATATACATGATTTAGCTTCAAATGCAGGCGAAACAAATGGGTTAGCTTCAAATCCATGCGAAACAAACGTGTTAGCTTCAAATCCATGCGAAACACATGATTTAGCTTCAAATCAATGCGAAGTAGAAGGCTTAGCTTCAAATCCAAGCGAAACAAATTATTTAGATTCAAATCAATGCGAAGTAGAAGGGTTATCATCGAATCCATGCGAAACGAATGATTTAGCTTCGTATACTTGTGATATACATGATTTAGCTTCAACTGCATGTGACTCAAACAAGTTGGGTTCAAATCCATGCGAAACACATGATTTAGGTCCAAATCAATGCGAAGTAGGAGACTGATCTTTGAATCCATGGGAAACAAATGGTTTAGTTTCAAATGCTTGTGATATACATGATTTAGCTTCAAATGCAGGCGAAATATACACGTTAACTTCAGATCCATGCGAAACAGATGATTTAGCTTCAAATCAATGCGAAGTAGAAGGCCGATCCTCGAATCCATGCGAATCAAATGTTTTAGCTTCAAATACTTGTGCTATACATGATTTAGCTTCAACTGCATGCGAAATAAACGAGTTAGCTTCAACTCCATGCGAAACACATGATTTTGCTTCAAATCAATGCGAAGTAGAAGGCTTAGCTTCAAATCCAAGCGAAACAAATTATTTAGATTCAAATCAATGCGAAGTAGAAGGGTTATCATCGAATCCATGCACAACGAATGATTTAGCTTCGTATACTTGTGATATACATGATTTAGATTCAACTGCATGCGACTCAAACAAGTTGGGTTCAAATCCATGCGAAACACACGATTTAGGTCCAAATCAATGCGAAGTAGTAGGCTTATCTTCGAATCCATGCGAAACAAATGGTTTAGCTTCAAATACTTGTGATATACATGATTTAGCTTCAACTCCATGCGAAACAAACGAGTTAGCTTCAAATCCATCCGAAACGCATGATTAAGATTCAAATCAATGAGAAGTAGAATGCTTAGCTTCTAATCAATGCGAAACGATTGACTGAGCTTCAAATACTTGCGAATGTGTGATATAGCTTCAACAGCAGGCGAAACAAACGAGTTAGCTTCAAATACATGCGAAATACATGATTTAGCTTCAATTCAATGCGAATTAGAAGGCTTATCTTCGAATCCATGCGAAACAAATGGTTTAGCTTCAAATACTTGTGATATAAATGATTTTGCTTCAAGTACTTGCGATATAAATAATATAACTTCAACTGCAGGCGAAACAAACGTGTTAGCTTCAAATCCATGCGAAACACATGATTTAGGTCCAAATCAATGCGAAGTAGAAGGCTGATCTTCGAATCCACACGAAACAGATGGTTTAGCTTCAAATACTTGTGATATACATGATTTAGCTTCAACAGCATGCGAAACAAACGAGTTAGCTTCAAATTCATGGAAACACAGGACTTAGCTTCAAATCAATGCGACGTAGAAGGCTTATCTTCGAATCCATACGAAGCAAATGCTTTAGCTTCAAACACCTGTGTTGTACATGATTTAGCTTCAACTACATGCGAAACAAACGAGTTAACCTCACATCCATGGGAAACACAGGATTTAGCTTCAAATCAATGCGAAGTAGAAGTCCGATCTCCGAATCCATGCGAAACAAATGGTTCAGCTTCAAATACTTGTGATATACATGATTTAGCTTCAACTGCTTGAGAAACAAACGAGTTAGCTTTAAATTCATGGAAACATAGGACTTAGCTTCAAATCAATGCGAAGTAGAAGGCTTATCTTCGAATCCATACGAAGCAAATGCTTTAGCTTCAAACACCTGTGATGTACATGATTTAGCTTCAACTGCATGCGAAACAAACGAGTTAGCTTTAAATCCATGGGAAACGCAGGATTTAGATTCAAATCAATGCGAAGTAGGAGACTGATCTTTGAATCCATGGGAAACAAATGGTTTAGATTCAAATACTTGTGATATACATGATTTAGCTTCAAATGCAGGCGAAATATACACGTTAGCTTCAGATCCATGCGAAACACATGATTTAGCTACAAATCAATGCGAAGCAGAAGGCTGATCCTCGAATCCATGCGAATCAAATGTTTTAGCTTCAAATACTTGTGATATACATGATTCAGCTCCAACTGCATGCGACATAAACGAGTTAGCTTCAAATCCATTCGAGACAAATATTTTATCTTCAAAACCTTGTTTTATACATGATTTAGCGACAACTGCATGTGAAACAGACGTGTTAGCTTCAAATTAAAGAGAAACACATGATTCAGCCTCAAATCAATGCGAACAAGAAGGCTTATCTTCGAATTCATGCGAAACAAATGGTTTAGCTTCAAATGCCTGTGATATACATGATTTAGGTTCAAGTACATGCGAAACAAACGAGATAGCTTTTAATCCAAGCGAAACACATGATTTAGCTTCAAATTCATTCGAAATACATGCTTTAGCTTAATATTCATGCGAAACATATGGTTCAACTCCAAATACTTGTGATATACATGATTTAACTTCAACTGCATGCGAAACAAACGAGTTAGCTCCCAATCCATGCGAAACACACGATTTAGCTACAAATCAATGCGAAGTGGAAGGCATAGCTTCAAATCCAGGCGAATCAAATGGTTTAGCTTCAAATACTTGTGGTATACATGATTTATCTTCAACTGCATGCGAAACAAACAAGTTAGCTTCAAATCCAAGCGAAACACATGATTTAGTTTCAAATCAAAGCGAAGTAGAAGGCTTAGCTTCAAATCCATTCGAACAAATGGTTTGGATTCAAATACTTGTGACATACATGATCTAACTTCAACTTCATGTGATACAGACGCGTTAGCTTCAAATTCAAGCGAAACACATGATTCAGCTTCATATCAATGCGAAGTAGAAGGCTCAGCTTCAACTCCATGCAAATGATATGGTTTAGCTTCAAATACTTGTGATATACAAGATTTAGCTTCAACTGGATGCGAAACAAAAGATTTAGCTTAAAATCAATGCGAAGTAGAAGGCTGATATTCGAATGCATACGAAACAAATGGTTTAGCTTCAAATACTTGTGATATACATTATTTATCTTCAACGCCATGCGAAACAAACGAGTTAGCTTCAAATCAATGCGAAACACATGATTTAGCTTCAAATCAATGCGAAGTAGAAGGCTTATCTTCGAATCGATGCGGAACAAATGGTTTATCTTCAAATACTTGTGATATACGTGATTTAGCTTCAAATGCAGGCGAAACAAACGAGGTTGCTTCAAATCCAAGGGAAACACAAGAATTAGTTTCAAATCAATGCGAAGTAGAAGGCTTAGCTTCAAATCCATTCGAACAAATGCTTTAGCTTCAAATACTTGTGATATACATGATTTAGGTTAAACTGCTTGCGGAACAAAATAGTTAGCTTCAGATCAATGCGAAGTAGAAGCCTTAGCTTCAAATCCGAGCGAACTAAATGGTTTGGCTACAAATACTTGTGATATACATGATTTAGCTTCAACTGCATGCGAAACAAACGAGTTAGATTCAAATCCATGCGAAACACATGATTTAGCTTCAAATCAATACGGAGAAGAAGGCTCAGCTTCAAATACTTGCGCATCAAACGGTATAGCTTCAAATACTTGTGATATACATGATTTAGCTTCAACTGCATACGAAACAACCGAGATAGCTTCAAATCCATGCGAAACACATGATTTAGCTTAAAATAAATGCAAAGTAGAAGGCTTTGCTTCAAATCCGTGCGAATCAAATGGTTTAGATTCAAATACTCGTGATATACGTGATTTAGCTTCAACTGCACGCGAAACAAACCAGTTAGCTTCAAATCCAAGCGAAACGTATGATTTAGCTTCAACTCAATGGGATGTAGAAGGCTTAGCATCAAATTCATGGGGATCAAATGTTTTAGATTCAAATACTTGTGATATACATGATTTAGATTCAACTGCATGCGAAACAAACGAAATAGTTTCAGATCCATGCGAAACACATGATTTAGCTTCAAATCAATGCGAACTAGAAGGCTTAGCTTCAAATACATGCGAAACGAATGGTTTAGAGTCAAATTCTTGATTTATACATGATTTAGCTTCAGCGGCATGTGAAACAAACGAGTTAGCTTCATATCCATGCGAATCACATGATTTAGCTTCAAATTAATGCGAAGTAGAAGGTTTATCTTCGAAACCATGAGAAACAAATGGTTTATCTTCAAGTACTCGTGATATACATGATTTAGCTTCAAATGCAGGCGAAACAAATGGGTTAGCTTCAAATCCATGCGAAACAAACGTGTTAGCTTCAAATCCATGCGAAACACATGATTTAGCTTCAAATCAATGCGAAGTAGAAGGCTTAGCTTCAAATCCAAGCGAAACAAATTATTTAGATTCAAATCAATGCGAAGTAGAAGGGTTATCATCGAATCCATGCGAAACGAATGATTTAGCTTCGTATACTTGTGATATACATGATTTAGCTTCAACTGCATGTGACTCAAACAAGTTGGGTTCAAATCCATGCGAAACACATGATTTAGGTCCAAATCAATGCGAAGTAGGAGACTGATCTTTGAATCCATGGGAAACAAATGGTTTAGTTTCAAATGCTTGTGATATACATGATTTAGCTTCAAATGCAGGCGAAATATACACGTTAACTTCAGATCCATGCGAAACAGATGATTTAGCTTCAAATCAATGCGAAGTAGAAGGCCGATCCTCGAATCCATGCGAATCAAATGTTTTAGCTTCAAATACTTGTGCTATACATGATTTAGCTTCAACTGCATGCGAAATAAACGAGTTAGCTTCAAATCCATGCGAAACACATGATTTTGCTTCAAATCAATGCGAAGTAGAAGGCTTAGCTTCAAATCCAAGCGAAACAAATTATTTAGATTCAAATCAATGCGAAGTAGAAGGGTTATCATCGAATCCATGCACAACGAATGATTTAGCTTCGTATACTTGTGATATACATGATTTAGATTCAACTGCATGCGACTCAAACAAGTTGGGTTCAAATCCATGCGAAACACACGATTTAGGTCCAAATCAATGCGAAGTAGTAGGCTTATCTTCGAATCCATGCGAAACAAATGGTTTAGCTTCAAATACTTGTGATATACATGATTTAGCTTCAACTCCATGCGAAACAAACGAGTTAGCTTCAAATCCATCCGAAACGCATGATTAAGATTCAAATCAATGAGAAGTAGAATGCTTAGCTTCTAATCAATGCGAAACGATTGACTGAGCTTCAAATACTTGCGAATGTGTGATATAGCTTCAACAGCAGGCGAAACAAACGAGTTAGCTTCAAATACATGCGAAATACATGATTTAGCTTCAATTCAATGCGAATTAGAAGGCTTATCTTCGAATCCATGCGAAACAAATGGTTTAGCTTCAAATACTTGTGATATAAATGATTTTGCTTCAAGTACTTGTGATATAAATAATATAACTTCAACTGCAGGCGAAACAAACGTGTTAGCTTCAAATCCATGCGAAACACATGATTTAGGTCCAAATCAATGCGAAGTAGAAGGCTGATCTTCGAATCCACACGAAACCGATGCTTTAGCTTCAAATACTTGTGATATACATGATTTAGCTTCAACAGCATGCGAAACAAACGAGTTAGCTTCAAATTCATGGAAACACAGGACTTAGCTTCAAATCAATGCGACGTAGAAGGCTTATCTTCGAATCCATACGAAGCAAATGCTTTAGCTTCAAACACCTGTGATGTACATGATTTAGCTTCAACTGCATGCGAAACAAACGAGTTAGCTTTAAATCCATGGGAAACGCAGGATTTAGATTCAAATCAATGCGAAGTAGGAGACTGATCTCCGAATCCATGCGAAACAAATGGTTCAGCTTCAAATACTTGTGATATACATGATTTAGCTTCAACTGCTTGAGAAACAAACGAGTTAGCTTTAAATTCATGGAAACATAGGACTTAGCTTCAAATCAATGCGAAGTAGAAGGCTTATCTTCGAATCCATACGAAGCAAATGCTTTAGCTTCAAACACCTGTGATGTACATGATTTAGCTTCAACTGCATGCGAAACAAACGAGTTAGCTTTAAATCCATGGGAAACGCAGGATTTAGATTCAAATCAATGCGAAGTAGGAGACTGATCTTTGAATCCATGGGAAACAAATGGTTTAGATTCAAATACTTGTGATATACATGATTTAGCTTCAAATGCAGGCGAAATATACACGTTAGCTTCAGATCCATGCGAAACACATGATTTAGCTACAAATCAATGCGAAGCAGAAGGCTGATCCTCGAATCCATGCGAATCAAATGTTTTAGCTTCAAATACTTGTGATATACATGATTCAGCTCCAACTGCATGCGACATAAACGAGTTAGCTTCAAATCCATTCGAGACAAATATTTTATCTTCAAAACCTTGTTTTATACATGATTTAGCGACAACTGCATGTGAAACAGACGTGTTAGCTTCAAATTAAAGAGAAACACATGATTCAGCCTCAAATCAATGCGAACAAGAAGCTTATCTTCGAATTCATGCGAAACAAATGGTTTAGCTTCAAATGCCTGTGATATACATGATTTAGGTTCAAGTACATGCGAAACAAACGAGATAGCTTTTAATCCAAGCGAAACACATGATTTAGCTTCAAATTCATTCGAAATACATGCTTTAGCTTAATATTCATGCGAAACATATGGTTCAACTCCAAATACTTGTGATATACATGATTTAACTTCAACTGCATGCGAAACAAACGAGTTAGCTCCCAATCCATGCGAAACACACGATTTAGCTACAAATCAATGCGAAGTGGAAGGCATAGCTTCAAATCCAGGCGAATCAAATGGTTTAGCTTCAAATACTTGTGGTATACATGATTTATCTTCAACTGCATGCGAAACAAACAAGTTAGCTTCAAATCCAAGCGAAACACATGATTTAGTTTCAAATCAAAGCGAAGTAGAAGGCTTAGCTTCAAATCCATTCGAACAAATGGTTTGGATTCAAATACTTGTGACATACATGATCTAACTTCAACTTCATGTGATACAGACGCGTTAGCTTCAAATTCAAGCGAAACACATGATTCAGCTTCATATCAATGCGAAGTAGAAGGCTCAGCTTCAACTCCATGCAAATGATATGGTTTAGCTTCAAATACTTGTGATATACAAGATTTAGCTTCAACTGGATGCGAAACAAAAGATTTAGCTTAAAATCAATGCGAAGTAGAAGGCTGATATTCGAATGCATACGAAACAAATGGTTTAGCTTCAAATACTTGTGATATACATTATTTATCTTCAACGCCATGCGAAACAAACGAGTTAGCTTCAAATCAATGCGAAACACATGATTTAGCTTCAAATCAATGCGAAGTAGAAGGCTTATCTTCGAATCGATGCGGAACAAATGGTTTATCTTCAAATACTTGTGATATACGTGATTTAGCTTCAAATGCAGGCGAAACAAACGAGGTTGCTTCAAATCCAAGGGAAACACAAGAATTAGTTTCAAATCAATGCGAAGTAGAAGGCTTAGCTTCAAATCCATTCGAACAAATGCTTTAGCTTCAAATACTTGTGATATACATGATTTAGGTTAAACTGCTTGCGGAACAAAATAGTTAGCTTCAGATCAATGCGAAGTAGAAGCCTTAGCTTCAAATCCGAGCGAACTAAATGGTTTGGCTACAAATACTTGTGATATACATGATTTAGCTTCAACTGCATGCGAAACAAACGAGTTAGATTCAAATCCATGCGAAACACATGATTTAGCTTCAAATCAATACGGAGAAGAAGGCTCAGCTTCAAATACTTGCGCATCAAACGGTATAGCTTCAAATACTTGTGATATACATGATTTAGCTTCAACTGCATACGAAACAACCGAGATAGCTTCAAATCCATGCGAAACACATGATTTAGCTTAAAATAAATGCAAAGTAGAAGGCTTTGCTTCAAATCCGTGCGAATCAAATGGTTTAGATTCAAATACTCGTGATATACGTGATTTAGCTTCAACTGCACGCGAAACAAACCAGTTAGCTTCAAATCCAAGCGAAACGTATGATTTAGCTTCAACTCAATGGGATGTAGAAGGCTTAGCATCAAATTCATGGGGATCAAATGTTTTAGATTCAAATACTTGTGATATACATGATTTAGATTCAACTGCATGCGAAACAAACGAAATAGTTTCAGATCCATGCGAAACACATGATTTAGCTTCAAATCAATGCGAACTAGAAGGCTTAGCTTCAAATACATGCGAAACGAATGGTTTAGAGTCAAATTCTTGATTTATACATGATTTAGCTTCAGCGGCATGTGAAACAAACGAGTTAGCTTCATATCCATGCGAATCACATGATTTAGCTTCAAATTAATGCGAAGTAGAAGGTTTATCTTCGAAACCATGAGAAACAAATGGTTTATCTTCAAGTACTCGTGATATACATGATTTAGCTTCAAATGCAGGCGAAACAAATGGGTTAGCTTCAAATCCATGCGAAACAAACGTGTTAGCTTCAAATCCATGCGAAACACATGATTTAGCTTCAAATCAATGCGAAGTAGAAGGCTTAGCTTCAAATCCAAGCGAAACAAATTATTTAGATTCAAATCAATGCGAAGTAGAAGGGTTATCATCGAATCCATGCGAAACGAATGATTTAGCTTCGTATACTTGTGATATACATGATTTAGCTTCAACTGCATGTGACTCAAACAAGTTGGGTTCAAATCCATGCGAAACACATGATTTAGGTCCAAATCAATGCGAAGTAGGAGACTGATCTTTGAATCCATGGGAAACAAATGGTTTAGTTTCAAATGCTTGTGATATACATGATTTAGCTTCAAATGCAGGCGAAATATACACGTTAACTTCAGATCCATGCGAAACAGATGATTTAGCTTCAAATCAATGCGAAGTAGAAGGCCGATCCTCGAATCCATGCGAATCAAATGTTTTAGCTTCAAATACTTGTGCTATACATGATTTAGCTTCAACTGCATGCGAAATAAACGAGTTAGCTTCAAATCCATGCGAAACACATGATTTTGCTTCAAATCAATGCGAAGTAGAAGGCTTAGCTTCAAATCCAAGCGAAACAAATTATTTAGATTCAAATCAATGCGAAGTAGAAGGGTTATCATCGAATCCATGCACAACGAATGATTTAGCTTCGTATACTTGTGATATACATGATTTAGATTCAACTGCATGCGACTCAAACAAGTTGGGTTCAAATCCATGCGAAACACACGATTTAGGTCCAAATCAATGCGAAGTAGTAGGCTTATCTTCGAATCCATGCGAAACAAATGGTTTAGCTTCAAATACTTGTGATATACATGATTTAGCTTCAACTCCATGCGAAACAAACGAGTTAGCTTCAAATCCATCCGAAACGCATGATTAAGATTCAAATCAATGAGAAGTAGAATGCTTAGCTTCTAATCAATGCGAAACGATTGACTGAGCTTCAAATACTTGCGAATGTGTGATATAGCTTCAACAGCAGGCGAAACAAACGAGTTAGCTTCAAATACATGCGAAATACATGATTTAGCTTCAATTCAATGCGAATTAGAAGGCTTATCTTCGAATCCATGCGAAACAAATGGTTTAGCTTCAAATACTTGTGATATAAATGATTTTGCTTCAAGTACTTGTGATATAAATAATATAACTTCAACTGCAGGCGAAACAAACGTGTTAGCTTCAAATCCATGCGAAACACATGATTTAGGTCCAAATCAATGCGAAGTAGAAGGCTGATCTTCGAATCCACACGAAACCGATGCTTTAGCTTCAAATACTTGTGATATACATGATTTAGCTTCAACAGCATGCGAAACAAACGAGTTAGCTTCAAATTCATGGAAACACAGGACTTAGCTTCAAATCAATGCGACGTAGAAGGCTTATCTTCGAATCCATACGAAGCAAATGCTTTAGCTTCAAACACCTGTGATGTACATGATTTAGCTTCAACTGCATGCGAAACAAACGAGTTAACCTCAAATCCATGGGAAACACAGGATTTAGCTTCAAATCAATGCGAAGTAGAAGTCCGATCTCCGAATCCATGCGAAACAAATGGTTCAGCTTCAAATACTTGTGATATACATGATTTAGCTTCAACTGCTTGAGAAACAAACGAGTTAGCTTTAAATTCATGGAAACACAGGACTTAGCTTCAAATCAATGCGAAGTAGAAGGCTTATCTTCGAATCCATACGAAGCAAATGCTTTAGCTTCAAACACCTGTGATGTACATGATTTAGCTTCAACTGCATGCGAAACAAACGAGTTAGCTTTAAATCCATGGGAAACGCAGGATTTAGATTCAAATCAATGCGAAGTAGGAGACTGATCTTTGAATCCATGGGAAACAAATGGTTTAGATTCAAATACTTGTGATATACATGATTTAGCTTCAAATGCAGGCGAAATATACACGTTAGCTTCAGATCCATGCGAAACACATGATTTAGCTACAAATCAATGCGAAGCAGAAGGCTGATCCTCGAATCCATGCGAATCAAATGTTTTAGCTTCAAATACTTGTGATATACATGATTCAGCTCCAACTGCATGCGACATAAACGAGTTAGCTTCAAATCCATTCGAGACAAATATTTTATCTTCAAAACCTTGTTTTATACATGATTTAGCGACAACTGCATGTGAAACAGACGTGTTAGCTTCAAATTAAAGAGAAACACATGATTCAGCCTCAAATCAATGCGAACAAGAAGGCTTATCTTCGAATTCATGCGAAACAAATCGTTTAGCTTCAAATGCCTGTGATATACATGATTTAGGTTCAAGTACATGCGAAACAAACGAGATAGCTTTTAATCCAAGCGAAACACATGATTTAGCTTCAAATTCATTCGAAATACATGCTTTAGCTTAATATTCATGCGAAACATATGGTTCAACTCCAAATACTTGTGATATACATGATTTAGCTTCAACTGCATGCGAAACAAACGAGTTAGCTCCCAATCCATGCGAAACACACGATTTAGCTACAAATCAATGCGAAGTGGAAGGCATAGCTTCAAATCCAGGCGAATCAAATGGTTTAGCTTCAAATACTTGTGGTATACATGATTTATCTTCAACTGCATGCGAAACAAACAAGTTAGCTTCAAATCCAAGCGAAACACATGATTTAGTTTCAAATCAAAGCGAAGTAGAAGGCTTAGCTTCAAATCCATTCGAACAAATGGTTTGGATTCAAATACTTGTGACATACATGATCTAACTTCAACTTCATGTGATACAGACGCGTTAGCTTCAAATTCAAGCGAAACACATGATTCAGCTTCATATCAATGCGAAGTAGAAGGCTCAGCTTCAATTCCATGCAAATGATATGGTTTAGCTTCAAATACTTGTGATATACAAGATTTAGCTTCAACTGGATGCGAAACAAAAGATTTAGCTTAAAATCAATGCGAAGTAGAAGGCTGATATTCGAATGCATACGAAACAAATGGTTTAGCTTCAAATACTTGTGATATACATTATTTATCTTCAACGCCATGCGAAACAAACGAGTTAGCTTCAAATCAATGCGAAACACATGATTTAGCTTCAAATCAATGCGAAGTAGAAGGCTTATCTTCGAATCGATGCGGAACAAATGGTTTATCTTCAAAT
Source organism: Megalopta genalis (assembly GCF_051020955.1). NCBI lineage: Eukaryota > Metazoa > Arthropoda > Insecta > Hymenoptera > Halictidae > Megalopta > Megalopta genalis. The sequence continues at coordinate 27,658 of NW_027476926.1, read as the reverse complement.
ACTTGTGATATACGTGATTTAGCTTCAAATGCAGGCGAAACAAACGAGGTTGCTTCAAATCCAAGGGAAACACAAGAATTAGTTTCAAATCAATGCGAAGTAGAAGGCTTAGCTTCAAATCCATTCGAACAAATGCTTTAGCTTCAAATACTTGTGATATACATGATTTAGGTTAAACTGCTTGCGGAACAAAATAGTTAGCTTCAGATCAATGCGAAGTAGAAGCCTTAGCTTCAAATCCGAGCGAACTAAATGGTTTGGCTACAAATACTTGTGATATACATGATTTAGCTTCAACTGCATGCGAAACAAACGAGTTAGATTCAAATCCATGCGAAACACATGATTTAGCTTCAAATCAATACGGAGAAGAAGGCTCAGCTTCAAATACTTGCGCATCAAACGGTATAGCTTCAAATACTTGTGATATACATGATTTAGCTTCAACTGCATACGAAACAACCGAGATAGCTTCAAATCCATGCGAAACACATGATTTAGCTTAAAATAAATGCAAAGTAGAAGGCTTTGCTTCAAATCCGTGCGAATCAAATGGTTTAGATACAAATACTCGTGATATACGTGATTTAGCTTCAACTGCACGCGAAACAAACCAGTTAGCTTCAAATCCAAGCGAAACGTATGATTTAGCTTCAACTCAATGGGATGTAGAAGGCTTAGCATCAAATTCATGGGGATCAAATGTTTTAGATTCAAATACTTGTGATATACATGATTTAGATTCAACTGCATGCGAAACAAACGAAATAGTTTCAGATCCATGCGAAACACATGATTTAGCTTCAAATCAATGCGAACTAGAAGGCTTAGCTTCAAATACATGCGAAACGAATGGTTTAGAGTCAAATTCTTGATTTATACATGATTTAGCTTCAGCGGCATGTGAAACAAACGAGTTAGCTTCATATCCATGCGAATCACATGATTTAGCTTCAAATTAATGCGAAGTAGAAGGCTTATCTTCGAAACCATGAGAAACAAATGGTTTATCTTCAAGTACTCGTGATATACATGATTTAGCTTCAAATGCAGGCGAAACAAATGGGTTAGCTTCAAATCCATGCGAAACAAACGTGTTAGCTTCAAATCCATGCGAAACACATGATTTAGCTTCAAATCAATGCGAAGTAGAAGGCTTAGCTTCAAATCCAAGCGAAACAAATTATTTAGATTCAAATCAATGCGAAGTAGAAGGGTTATCATCGAATCCATGCACAACGAATGATTTAGCTTCGTATACTTGTGATATACATGATTTAGCTTCAACTGCATGTGACTCAAACAAGTTGGGTTCAAATCCATGCGAAACACATGATTTAGGTCCAAATCAATGCGAAGTAGGAGACTGATCTTTGAATCCATGGGAAACAAATGGTTTAGTTTCAAATGCTTGTGATATACATGATTTAGCTTCAAATGCAGGCGAAATATACACGTTAACTTCAGATCCATGCGAAACAGATGATTTAGCTTCAAATCAATGCGAAGTAGAAGGCCGATCCTCGAATCCATGCGAGTCAAATGTTTTAGCTTCAAATACTTGTGCTATACATGATTTAGCTTCAACTGCATGCGAAATAAACGAGTTAGCTTCAAATCCATGCGAAACACATGATTTTGCATTAAATCAATGCGAAGTAGAAGGCTTATCTTCGAATCCATGCGAAACAAATGGTTTAGCTTCAAATACTTGTGATATACATCATTTAGCTTCAACTGCATGCTAAACAAACGAGTTAGCTTCAAATCCAGCGAAAAACATGATTTAAATTCAAATCAACGTGAAGTAGAATGCTTAGATTCAAACCCACGCGAAACGAAAGATTTAGCTTCAAATACTCGCCAATATAAGTGGTATAGCTTCAAATGCATGCGAAACAAACGAGTTACCATCAGATGCATGTGAAACACATGATTTAGCTTCAAATCAATTCGAAGACGAAGGCTTATCTTCAAATACATGCGAAGCAAATGGTTTAGCTTCAAATACATGCGATATAAATGATTTAGCTTCAAGTACTTGCGATATAAATAATATAACTTCAAATGCAGGCCAAACAAACGAGTTAACCTCAAATCCATGGGAAACACAGGATTTAGCTTCAAATCAATGCGAAGTAGAAGTCCGATCTCCGAATCCATGCGAAACAAATGGTTCAGCTTCAAATACTTGTGATATACATGATTTAGCTTCAACTGCTTGAGAAACAAACGAGTTAGCTTTAAATTCATGGAAACACAGGACTTAGCTTCAAATCAATGCGAAGTAGAAGGCTTATCTTCGAATCCATACGAAGCAAATGCTTTAGCTTCAAACACCTGTGATGTACATGATTTAGCTTCAACTGCATGCGAAACAAACGAGTTAGCTTTAAATCCATGGGAAACGCAGGATTTAGATTCAAATCAATGCGAAGTAGGAGACTGATCTTTGAATCCATGGGAAACAAATGGTTTAGTTTCAAATACTTGTGATATACATGATTTAGCTTCAAATGCAGGCGAAATATACACGTTAGCTTCAGATCCATGCGAAACACATGATTTAGCTTCAAATCAATGCGAAGCAGAAGGCTGATCCTCGAATCCATGCGAATCAAATGTTTTAGCTTCAAATACTTGTGATATACATGATTGAGCTTCAACTGCATGCGACATAAACGAGTTAGCTTCAAATCCATGAGTAACACATGATTTTGCTTTAAATCAATGCGAAGTAGAAGGCTTATCTTCGAATCCATGCGAAACAAATGGTTTAGCTTCAAATACTTGTGATATACATCATTTAGGTTCAACTGCATGCTAAACAAACGAGTTAGCTTCAAATCCATGCGAAACACATCATTTAGCTTCAAATCAATGCAAAGTAGAAGGCTTACCTTCAAACCCATGCCAATCATACGGTTTAGCTTCAAATACTTGTGATATACATGATTTAGCTTCAACTGCATGCGAAACAAACGAGTTAGATTCAAATCCATGCGAAACACATGATTTTGCTTCAAATCAATGCGAAGTAGAAGGCTTATTTCCGAATCCATGCGAAACAAATGGTTTAGCTGCTAATACTTATGATATACATGATTTAGCTTCAACAGCATGCGAGACAAACGAGTTAGCTTCAAATCCATGTGAAGCACATGTCTTAGCTTCAAATCAAAGCGAAGTAGACGGCTTATCTTCGAATCCATGCGAAACAAATGTTTTAGCTTCAAATACTTGTGATATACATGATTGAGCTGCAACTGCATGCGAAACAAACGAGTTAGATTCAAATCCATGCGAAACACATGATTTTGCTTCAAATCAATGAGAAGTAGAAGGCTTATTTCCGAATCCATGCGAAACAAATGGTTTAGCTTCTAATACTTGTGATATACATGATTTGGCTTCAACAGCATGCGAAACTAACGAGTTAGCTTCAAATCCATGCGAATCATATGATTTAACTTCAAATCAATGCGCAGTAGAAGGCTTATCTTCGAATCCATACGAAACAAATGCTTTAGCTTCAAACACCTGTGATATACATGATTTAGCTTCAACTGCATGCGAAACAAACGAGTTAGCTTCAAATCCATGGGAAACACAGGATTTAGCTTAAAATCAATGCGTAGTAGAAGACTGATCTTTGAATCCATGCGAAACAAATGGTTTAGTTTCAGATACTTGTGATATACATGATTTAGCTTCAACTGCATGAGAAACAAACGAGTTAGCTTCGAATCCTAGCAAAACACATGATTTAGCTTCAAATCAGTGCGAAGTAGATGGCTTAGCATCAAATCCATGCGAAATATATGAGTTACCTTCAAATACTTGTGATATAACTGAAATAGCTTGAAATGCATGCGAAACAAACGAGTTTGCTTCAAATCCAAGCGAAAAACGTGATTTAGTATCAAGTCAACGCGAAGTTGAAGGCTTAGCTTCAAATCCATGCGAAACACATGATTTAGCTTCAAATCAATGCGAAGTAGAAGGCTTAGCTTCAAATCCAAGCGAAACAAATTATTTAGATTCAAATCAATGCGAAGTAGAAGGGTTATCATCGAATCCATGCGAAACGAATGATTTAGCTTCATATACTTGTGATATACATGATTTAGTTTCAACTGCATGCGACTCAAACGAGTTAGGTACTAATCCATGCGAAACACATGATTTACGTCCAAATCAATGCGAAGTAGAAGGCTTAGGTTCAAATCCATGCGAAACACTTGATTTAGGTCCAAATCAATGCGAAGTAGAAGGCTTAGGTTCAAATCCATGTGAATCAAATGGATTAGCTTCAAATACTTGTGATATACATGATTTAGCTTCAACTGAATGCGAAACAAACGAGTTAGCTTCAAATCAATGCGAAACACATGATTTAGATTCAAATCAATGCGTAGTAGAAAACTAATCTTCGAATCCATGCGAAACAAATGGTTCAGCTTCAAATACTTGTGATATACATGATTTAGCTTCAACTCCATGCGAAACAAACGAGTTAGCTTCAAATCCATGTGAAGCACATGTCTTAGCTTCAAATCAAAGCGAAGTAGAAGGGTTATCTACGATTCCATGCGAAACAAATGGTTTAGCTTCATACACCTGTGATATACATGATTTATCTTCAACTGCATGCGAAACAAACGAGTTAACTTCAAATCCATGGGAAACACAGGATTTAGCTTCAAACCAATGCGTAGCAGAAAGCTGATCATCGAATCCATGCGAAACAAATGGTTTAGCATCAAATATTTGCGATATACATGATTTAGCTTCAACAGCATGCGAAACATACGAGTTACCTTCAAATCCATTTGAAACACATGATTTAGCTTCAAATCAATGGGAAGTAGAAGGGTTATCTTCGAATCCATGCGAAACCAATGGTTTAGCTTCTAATACTTGTGATATACATGATTTAGCTGCAACAGCATGCGAAACAAACGAGTTAGCTTCAAATCCATGCGAAACATATGATATAACATCAAATCAATGCGAAGTAGAAGGCTGATCTTCGAATCCATGCGAAACAAATGGTTTTGTTTCAAATACCTGTGATATACATGATTTAGCTTCAACTGCATGCGAAACAAACGAGTTAACTTCAAATCCATGGGAAACACAGGATTTAGCTTCAAATCAATGCGAAGTAGAAGGCTTATCTTCGAGACCATGCGAAACAAATGGTTTATATTCTAATACTTATTATATACATGATTTAGCTTCAACAGCGTGCGAGACAAACGAGTTAGCTTCAAATCCATGCGATACATATGATTTAACATCACATCAATGCGAAGTAGAAGGCTGATCTTCGAATCCATGCTAAAAAAATGGTTTAGCTTCTAATACTTGTGATATACATGATTTAGATTCAACAGCATGCGAAACAAACGAGTGAGCTTCAAATCCATGCGATACATATGATTTAACTTCAAATCAATGCGAAGTAGAAGGCTTATCTTCGAGTCCATGCGAAACAAATGGTTTAGCTTCTAATACTTATGATATACATGATTTAGCTTCAACAGCATGCGAAACAAAAGAGTTAGCTTCAAATCCATGTGAAGCACATGTCTTAGCTTCAAATCAAAGAGAAGTAGAAGGGTTATCTACGATTCCATGCGAAACAAATGGTTTAGCTTCAAATACCTGTGAAATACATGATTTAGCTTCAACTGCAAGCGAAGAAAACGAGTTAGCTTCAAATCCAAGTGAATGTCATGATTTAGCTTCAAACCAATGCGTAGCAGAAAGCTGATCATCGAATCCATGCGAAACAAATGGTTTAGCATCAAATATTTGCGATATACATAATTTAGCTTCAACAGCATGCGAAACAAACGAGTTACCTTCAAATCCATTTGAAACACATGATTTAGCTTCAAATCAATGGGAAGTAGAAGGGTTATCTTCGAATCCATGCGAAACCAATGGTTTAGCTTCATACACCTGTGATATACATGATTTAGCTTCAAATGCATGCGAAACAACCGAGTTAGATTCAAATCCATGCGAAACACATGATTTAGCTTCAAATCAATGCGTAGCAGGAAGCTGATCATCGATTCCATGCGAAACAAATGGTTTAGCATCAAACACCTGTGATATACATGATTCATCTTCGACTGCATGCGAAACAAACGAGTTAACATCAAATCCATGGGAAACACAGGATTTAGCTTCAAATCAATGCGAAGTAGAAGGCTTATCTTCGAGTCCATGCGAAACAAATGGTTTAGCTTCTAATACTTATGATATACATGATTTAGCTTCAACAGGATGCGAGACAAACGATTTAGCTTCAAATCCATGTGAAACATATGGTATAACATCAAATCAATGCGAAGTAGAAGGCTGATCTTCGAATCCATGCGAAACAAATGGTTTTGCTTCAAATACCTGTGATATACATGATTTAGCTTCAACAGCATGCGAAACAAACGAGTTAACTTCAAATCCATGGGAAACACAGGATTTAGCTTCAAATCAATGCGAAGTAGAAGGGTTATCTACGATTACATGCGAAACAAATGGTTTAGCTTCAAATACCTGTGAAATACATGATTTAGCTTCAACTGCAAGCGAAAAAAACGAGTTAGCTTCAAATCCAAGTGAATGACATGATTTAGCTTCAAATCAATGCGTAGCAGAAAGCTGATCATCGAATCCATGCGAAACAAATGGTTTAGCATCAAATACTTGCGATATACATGATTCAGCTTCGACTGCATGCGAAACAAACGAGTAAGATTCAAATCCATGCGAAACACATGATTTAGCTTCAAATCAATGCGGAGTAGAGGACTGATCTTTGAATCCATGCGAAACAAATGGTTTAGCTTCAAATACTTGTAATATACATGATTTAGCTTCAATTGCATGCGAAACAACCGAGTTAGATTCAAATCCATGCGAAACACATGTTTTAGCTTCAAATCAATGTGAAGTAGAAGGCTTATCTCCGAATCCATGCGAAACCAATGGTTTAGCTTCTAATACTTGTGATATACATGATTTAGCTGCAACAGCATGCGAAACAAACGAGTTAGCTTCAAATCCATGCGAAACATATGATATAACATCAAATCAATGCGAAGTAGAAGGCTGATCTTCGAATCCATGCGAAACAAATGGTTTTGCTTCAAATACCTGTGATATACATGATTTAGCTTCAACAGCATGCGAAACAAACGAGTTAACTTCAAATCCATGGGAAACACAGGATTTAGCTTCAAATCAATGCGAAGTAGATGTCTTACCTTCAAATCCGTGGGAAACACAGGAATTAGCTTCAAATCAATGCGAAGTAGAAGCCTTTCCTTCAAATCCATACCAATCACACGGTTTAGTTTCAAATACTTGTGATATACATGATTTAGCTTCAACTGCATGCGAAACAAACGAGTTAGCTAGAAATCCATGGGAAACACAGGATTTAGCCTGAAATCGATGCGAAGTAGAAGTCTGATCTTCGAATCCATGCGAAACAAATGGTTTAGCTTCAAATACTTATGATATACTTGATTTAGCTTCAACAGCATGCGAAACAAACGAGATAACTTCACATTCAGGCGAAGTAGAAGGGTTGTCTACGAATCCATGCGAAACAATTGGTTTAGCTTCAAATACCTGTGATATACATGTTTTAGATTCAACTGCATGCGAAACAAACGAGTTAGCTTCAAATCCATGCGAATCACGTGATTTAGCTTCAAATCAATGCGAAGTAGAAGGATTATCTTCGAATCCACGGGAAACATAGGATTTAGCTTCAAATCAATGCGCAGTAGATGCCTTACCTTCAAATCCATGACAATCATACGGTTTAGCTTCAAATACTTGTGATATACATGACTTAGTATCAACTGCATGCGAAACAAACGAGTTAGCTTCAAATCCATGGGAAACACAGGATTTAGCTTCAAATCAATGCGAAGTAGAAGTCTGATCTTCGAATCCGTACGAAACAATCGAGTTAGCTTCAAATCCAAGCGAAGTAGAAGGGTTGTCTGCGAATCCATGCGAAAGAAATGGTTTAGCTTCAAATACTTGTGATATACATGACTTAGATTCAACTGCATGCGAAACAATCAAGTTAGCTTCAAATCCAAGCGAAGTAGAAGGGTTGTCTACGAATCCATGCGAAAGAAATGGTTTAGCTTCAAATACCTGTGATATACATGATTTAGCTTCAACTGCATGCGAAACAAACGAGTTAGCATCAAATCCATGCGAAACACATGATATAGCTTCAAATCAATGCGAAGTATAAGGATTAGCTTCAAATCCATGGGAATCAAATGGTTTAGCTTCAAATACATGTGATCTACATGATTTAGCTTCAACTGCATGCGAAACAAACGAGTTAGCTTCAAACACATGCGAAACACATGATTTAGCTTCAAATCAATGCGAAGTAGAATGGTTATCTTCGAATCCATGCGAAACAAATGGTTTAGCTTCATACACCTGTGATATACATGATTTAGCTTCAACTGCATGCGAATCAAACGAGTTAGCTTCAAATCCATGCGAAACACATGATTCAGCATCAAATCAATGCGAAGTAGAAGGCTTATATTCGAATCCATTCGAAACAAATGGTTTAGCTTCAAACACCTGTGATATACATGATTTAGCTTCAACTGCATGCGAAATAAACGAGTTAGCTTCAAATTCATGCGAAACACATGATTTAGCTTCAAATCAATGCGAAGCAGAAGGCTGATCCTCGAATCCTTGCGAATAAAATGTTTAAGTTTCAAATACTTGTGATATACATGATTTAGCTTCAACTACATGCGAAATAAACGAGTTAGCTTCAAATCCATGCGAAACACATGATTTTGCTTTAAATCAATGCGAAGTAGAAGGCTTATCTTCGAATCCATGCGAAACAAATGGTTTAGCTTCAAATACTTGTGATATACATCACTTAGCTTCAACTGCATGCGAAACAAACGAGTTAGCTTCAAATCCAGCGAAAAACATGATTTAACTTCAAATCAACGTGAAGTAGAAGGCTTAGCATCAAATCCACGCGAAACGAAAGATTTAGCTTGAAATACTTGCCAATATATGTGATATAGCTTCAAATGCAGGCGAAACAAACGAGTTACATTCAGATGTATGTGAAACACATGATTTAGCTTCAAATCAATGCGAAGACGAAGGCTTATCTTCAAATACATGTGTAGCAAATGGTTTAGCTTCAAATACCTGCGATATAAATGATTTAGGTTCAAGTACTTGCGATATAAATGATATAGCTTCAAATGCAGACGAAACAAACTAGTTAGCTTCAAATCCAAACGAAACACATGATTTAGCTTTAAATTCATGCGAAACATGTGGTTTAGCTTCAAATTCATGCGAAACACATGGTTTAGTTACAAATACTTGTGATATACATGATTTAGCTTCAACTGCATGCGAAACAAACGAGTTAGCTTCTAATTCATTGCGAGACACATGATTTAGCTTCAAATTCATTTGAAACAAACGAATTAGATTAAAATTCATCCGACACATATGATTTAGCTTCGAATTCAAGCGGGACACATGATTTAGCTTCAAATTCATGCGAAACACGTGATTTAGTTTCAAAACCATGCGAAACACATGATTCAGCTTCGAATTCTCGCGAAACACATTATTTATCTTCAAGTGTATGCGAAACACATGATTCAGCTTCGAATTCATGCGAAACACATTACTTAGCTTCAAATCCATGCGAAATACATGATTTAGCTTCAAATGCATACGAAACAAACGATTTAGATTCAAATTCATTTCAAACACATGAACTAGTTTCAAATTCATACGAAACAAACGATTTAGCTTCAAATCCATGCGAGACACATGATTTGGCTTCGAATTCATGCCAAACGAGTGTTTTAGCTTCAAATTCAATCAGATCACACGTTTTAGCTTCGAATTCATGCGAAACAAATTATTTATCTTCAAATCTAGGCGAAATTCATGATTTAGCTTCAAATTCATACGAAACATATGAATTAGCTTCAAATTCATTCGAAACACATGATGCAGCTTCGAATACGTGCGATACACATTATGTAGCTTCAAATCCATGCGAAATACATGATTTAGCTTCAAATGCACACGAAACAATCGAACTAGCTTCAAATTTATACGAATCGAGTGAATTAGCTACCAGTTCATGCGAGACACATGAATTCAAATGCATACGAAACAAACGATTTAGCTTCAACTTCATACGAAACATATGAATTAGCTTCCGATTCATGCGAGACACATGATTTAGCTTCAAATTCATGCGAGAGACATGATTTAGCCTCAAATTCATGGAATACACATGGCTTAGCTTCAAATGCATACGAAACAAACGCTTTAGCCCCAAATTCATTTCAGACACATGATTTAGCTTCAAATTCATACGAATCACGTGATTTAGCTTCAAATTCATTCGAAACACATGATTCAGCTTCGAACTCATGCGAAACACATTATCTAGCTTAAAATCCATGCGAAATACATGACTTAGCTTCAAATGCATACGAAACAAACGATTTAGCGTCAAATTCATAGGAAACATATGAATTAGCTTCAAGTTCGTGCGAGGCACTTGATTTAGCTTCAAATTCATGGGATGCACATGACTTAGCTTCAAATGTATACGAAACGAACGATTTAGCTTCAGATTCATTCGAAAGGCATGAATTAGCTCCAAATTCATGCGAGACACATGATTTAGCGTCAAATTCTTGCGAAACACGTGATTTAGCTTGAAACCCGTTTGAAACACATGATTCAGCTTCGAGTTCATGCGAAACACAGTATTTATCTTCAAATCCATGCGAAATACATGACTTAGCTTCAAATGCATACGACACAAACGATTTAGGTTCAAATTCATACGAAACATATGAATTAGCTTCATATTCATGCGAAGCACATGATCTAGCTACAAATTCATGCAAAACACATGAATTAGTTTCAAATTCGTGGTATACACATGACTTAGCTTCAAATTCATGGTATACACATGACTTAGCTTCAAATGCATACGAAACAAACGATTTAGCGTGAGATTCATAGGAATCATATGACCATGAAACATATCGACCATGTGCTTTGGGGCGATCGGAAAGATCTCTTCAACACGGAGCGGGTTGCAGGCCCATACCCTAGCCGATTTCAAGGATCCCAAGCACGTGGCCCTCCGCCATAAAACCCTCGCTCATCAATCCTCAACAGCATTGATGATTTACGTTGCTTTACGTTGTTTCGCGTTGTTGCTTAAAACAGTATTACGTTGTTCTACGTTGTTATACATTGTTTTTACGTTGTTTTAAATTGTGTTTACGCTGTTTTACGTTGTTATACCTTGCTTTACATGCTTTTACGTTGTTATGCATTGTTTTACTTTGTTTCGCATGATGATTTACGTTGTTTTACGATGCATTACTTTCTTTGCATTGTTCTGCGTTGTTGCTTAAAACGGTATTACGTTGTTTGATGTTGTTATACATTGTTTTTACGTTCTTTTATATTGTTTTACATTGCTTTGCTTTCTGTTACCCAGTTTTTCTTTGCGACGGATTGATGGTTTACGTTGCTTTAGGATGCTTTACGTTCTTTGCATTGTTCCGCGTTGTTTTTTAAAACAGTATTACGTTGTTCTACGTTATTATACATTGTTTTTATGTTTTTTTATATCTTTTTACATTACGTTCACATTACGTTGTGTGTTTCTTGGTCGCATTGATGGTTCACGTAGTTTAACATTGTTTTTCTTCGTCTTGCGTTGATGATTTTCGATGATTTACTTTGTTTCACGTTGTTGCTTGAAACAGTATTACGTTGTTTCACGTTGTTATACATTGTGTTTACGTTGTTCTATATTGTTTTACATTGCTTTACGTTGTGTTACGTTGTTTCCATTTTTTTCGCATTGATGATTTACGTTGCGTTACGATGCTTTACGTTCTTTGCATTGTTCCGCGTTGTTGTATAAAACAACGAAAAAACAATGTATAACAACGTAGAATAACGTAATACTGTTTTAAACATCAACACGGAACATTCCAAAGAACGTAAGTCATCGTAAAACAACGTGAATCATCAATGCGAGACAAAGTAAAACAAGGTAACGCAACGTAAAACGATGTAAAACAATATAAAACGACGTAAAAACAATGTATAATAACGTAAACAACGTAATAGTATTTTAAAAAACCACGTGAAACATGGTACATCAACGTAAAACAACGTTAGTCATCAATGCGACACAAAGAAAAACAACGTAGCACAACGTAAAGCAATGTAAAACGTTATAAAGCAACGTAAAAACAATGTATAACAACGCAAAACAACGTAATACTGCTGCAAGCAACAACGCGGAACAATGCAAATAACGTAAAACATCCTAAAACTACGTGAATCGTCAATACGAAAAAAAGGTAAAATAACGTAGCACAACGTGAAGCAATGTAAACAATATAAAACAACGTAGAAACAATATAAAACAACGTAAAAAATGTGTAACAACGTAAAACGAAGTACTACTATTTTAAAAGATCATGTGAGACAACGGATAACTACGTAGAGCAACTTAAAACAATATAAAACAACGTAAAAACAATATGTAGCAACGAAGAACAACGTAATACTGTTTTAAGCAACAATGTGAGACAACGTAAGACAACGTAAAATGGTGTAAAAACAAATTAACACACGGTAAAGCAACGTAAATCATCAACTGGAAACAAAGACAAACAATGTAACAAAACGCAAAGCAGTGTAAAACAATATTAAACAACGTACAAACAATGTAAAACAACGTAATAATGTTTTAAACAACAACGTAAGATAACGTAAATCATCAATGCGAAACAAGGAAAGACAACGTTAAACTATGTCAATCTTCAACGCTAAACAAAGTAAAACAACGTAACGCAACGTAAAGCAATGTAAAACAATATAAAACAACGAAACAAAACTGTATAACAACGTAGAACAACGTAATACTGTTTTAAACGACAACGTGAGACAACGTAAAACAACGTAAAGCAAGGGAAAACAACATAAAGACACGTAAAAACAATATGTTGTAAAACAACGTAGCACAACGTAAAGAAATATAAAACAATATAAAGCGACGAAAAACAATGTATAACAACCTACAACAACATAGTACTGTTTTAAACAACAACGTGAGTCAACGTAGGACAAGGTAAAGCAAGGTAAAACAACGTAAAACAATGTAAATCATCAATGTGGCACAAAGGAAAACAACGTAACACAACGTAAATCAATGTAAAATAACAAAAAAGAACGTAAAAACAATGTATAACAACGTAAAACAACGTAATACTGTTTTAAATAACAACGCAGACCAAAGCAAGGGACGTAAAGCATCGTAAAACAACGTAAATCGTCAATGTGAAACAAAGTAAAACAACGTAACACAATGTGAAGCAATGTAAGACAATATAAAACAACGTAAAAACAATGTATAAAACGTAAAACAACGTAATACTGTATTAGAGAACCAACTGTAGCAAAGTACATCAACGTAAAACAACGTTAATCATCAATGCGACACAAAGAAAAACAACATATCACAACGTAAATTGATGTAAAATAATATAAAACAAAGTAAAAACAATGTTTAACAACGCAAAACAAGGTATTACTGTTTTAAACAACAACGCGGAACAAAAAAAGGACGTAAAGCATCGTAAAACAACGTAAATCATCAATGCAATACAAAGAAAAACATCGCAACACAACATAAAGCAAAGTAAAACAATATCAAACGACGTATAAACATTGTATAACAACGTAAAACAACGTAATACTATTTAAAAAAAGAATCGCGAAACAAAGTACATCAACGTAAAACATCGTTAATCATCAATGCGACACAAAGAAAAACAACACAACACAACGTAAATCAATGTAAAATAATATAAAACAATGTAAAGACAATGTATAACAACGTAAAAGAACGTAATACAGTTTTAAACAACAATGCGGAACAATGCAAAGTACGAAAAACATCGTAAAACATCGTTAATCATCAATGCGAAAAAATGGATAACAACGTAACACAACGTAAAGCAATGTAAAACAATATAAAACAACGTAAAAACAATGTGTAACAACGTAAAACAACGTAATACTATTTTTAAAAACCACGCGAAAGACAGTGCATCAACGTAAAACATCGTTAATCATCAATGTGGCACAAAGGAAAACTACGTAATACAACTTAAATCAATGTAAAACAACATAAAGCAACGTAAAAGCAATGTATAACAACGTGGAACAACGTAATACTGTTTTAAACAACAACGTGAGACAACCTAAGACAACGTAAAGCAAGGGAAAACAACATAAAGACACGTTAGGTAAAGTAAAATAACGTAAATACACGTGAATCAAAGTAAATCATCAATTCGTGACAAAGTAAAAGAACTTAACACAACGTAAAGCAACGTAAAACGATATAAAACAACGTAAAAACAATGCATAACAATGCAGATCAACATAGTACTGTGATAAACAACAACGTGAAGCAACGTAAAACAACGTAAAGCAAGGAAAAAGAAAGTAAAACAACGTAAAAACAATGTAAAACTACGTAATAACGTTTTAAACAACAACGTAAGACAACGTAAGTCATCAATGCGAAACAAGGAAAGACAACGTTAAACTATGTCAATCTTCAACGCTAAACAAAGTAAAACAACGTAACGCAACGTAAAGCAATGTAAAACAATATAAAACAACGAAACAACACTGTATAACAACGTAGAACAACAACAACAACAACAACAACAACATTCCGCGTACAACAACGTAATACTGTTTTAAACGACAACGTGAGACAACGTAAAACAACGTAAAGCAAGGGAAAAGAACGTAAAGCAACGAAAAAACAAAGTAAAACAACGCGTAAAATAATTTAAATCATCAATGCGTGACAAAGTAAAGCAACTTGATGCAACGTAAAGCAACGTAAAACAATATAAAACAACCTAAAAACAAAGCATAACAACGCAGAAGAACATAAAACTGTTATAAACAACAACGCGAGACAAGGTGAAATAACGTAAAGCAAGGTAAAACACGTAAAACAACGTAAATGATGAATGCGAAACGAAGTGAAACAACGTAAAGGTGGAGGTTGGAAAGGTGGAGGGAGGTAACAGGTGGAGGTAGAGATAGAGATAGAGGTACATACGTAGCGGTAGAGGTAGAGGTACATGCGTAGAGGTAGCATTTGAGGTAAATGCGTCGAGGTAGAGTTAGAGGTACAGGCGTAGAGGTAGACGTAGAGGTACAGGGGTAGAAGTAGAGGTATATGTACAGACGTAGAGGTAGAAGTAGAGCTAGAGGGAGAATTGCAGGCGTAGATATAGAGGTAGAGGTAGAGGTACAGGCGTATGGGTAAAGGTAGAGGTAGAGGAAGATGTAAAGGTGGAGGTAGAGGTAGAGGTACAGTCGCAATGGTGAAGGTAGAGGTAGAGGTTGAGGTAGAGGTACAGGTACAGACGTAGACGTAGATGTAGATGTAGAGGTACAGGCGTAGAGATTGTGGCAGATTTACATACTTAGAGGTAGAGGCACATGCGTAGGGGTAAAATTAGGTGTACATGCGTAGATGTAGACGTAGAGGTACATTCGTAGAAGTAGAGGTTGAGATACAGGCGTAGAGGTAGAGGTAGAAGTAGAGATAGACGTAGAGGCACAGGCGTAGTGGTAGAGGTAGAGGTACATTCGTAGAGGTCGAGGTAGGGGTACATGCGTAGAGGTAGAAGTATGAGTAGATGCGTAGAGGTAGAGGTAGAGGTCCA
This sequence comes from Megalopta genalis, assembly GCF_051020955.1. NCBI lineage: Eukaryota > Metazoa > Arthropoda > Insecta > Hymenoptera > Halictidae > Megalopta > Megalopta genalis. The sequence goes on along the minus strand of NW_027476926.1, from coordinate 11,792 downwards.
TGCGTAGAGGTAAGGGTAGAGGTAGAGGTAGTGGGACAGACGTAGAGGTAGAAGTCGAGTTGTAAGCGTAAATGTAGAGGTAGAGGTAGAGGTGGAGGCACATGCGTAGAGGTAGAGGTTGAGGTAGAGTTAGAGGTGGCGGCACATGCGTAGAGGTAGAAGTTGAGGTGGAGGTACATGCGTAGTGGTAGAGGTAGTGGTGGAGATAGAGGTAGAGGTAGATGTACAGGCGTTGAGGTAGTGGTAGAGGTACCTGGCGCAAAGGTAGAGGTAGAGGTAGAGGTAGAGGTACAGGCGTAGGGGTAGAGGGGATGTTCGGACACTTTTTAATGCGTGGAAAATGTAATGACATTGAAACGTTAAGAGGCTCAATTTAGCAGACAATCGCCGAAACAATATTTTCATAAATTAAAATTGGTTGAAATGGTAAAGAGAAATTTAAAACAGAAACCATACCTTTTTAACTTTTTTTATTTGAGTGATTAAATTATGTATAACATGTCATAAAAGGAATCCAATTGTTATTTCAATCTATTGGTTAACTCTATAAAGAAATAATTGTACCGTACGAAGAAATAATTGCGTAATTATGAAGAAATAATTGCGCATGAGGTACAGTAAATTCTCTCCAATTGTCCCTCAGCTTCGAAATGAAAATGGACAATTTAGGAAGAGGAGATACGATTATTCGAGCATCGTGGCTCGTTTTTATAGTAAACAATTGTAAAAACAAGCCACAAGATCTTTTATTACTCGTGTTTAATAATCGTAATAATCGAAATTAATAATCGTAATAATGATCGTATTTAATAATCATATCTCCTCTCCCAAATTGCCCATTTTTGTGCACAATCTGTGCGTCAATTAGGTAGAATTTACTACAGTTTCGACTAATAAATGTACAATCCTATATTCCACGGTCGGCTAATAGCAAACCTGGAATCAAGGACGCATTTCCCAGAATCCTCTTAACGAAGGAAGCGGAACCCTTCCGGAGGTGGAAATTTCCACGGTGGCCTGGATCCTCGGAGCGAGGGTGGTGCGAGAAGGGGCTGGGCGAAGGGGACGGAGACATCAATCCGCGAAGGAGGACGCGAAAAGCGATGGGAAAACGCGGCGTCGTACGGGAGTACCGAGGATTGGTCGAAGAAGAGGGGCGAGCGAGATCGCGAAGGTGGGAGATGTGGAAAGAAGATAAAAGTAAGACTTACCCTTGCCAGAGTTCCGCTTCCTCGCCCGTGTTTCCATGACGTTGACCCGAGAGGTTCCTCCGTCGTCGACGAAGAGAACGACGCCCCGCGCCACGCCGCCCGGCGGCGTCGTCCCGCTGACGTTCGAACTCGCCGCCGACGCGCGAATACGTGCCTCGATCGCGTGTGTCGCAGCCTCATACCAGACCTCCCGCTCTGCGAACAGACATTTTTCTCCATTCAGGGAATGATTTGTATCGTAATCCCCTCTCCCCCCACGAGCCGAGAAACCTATCTTAATTGAATCTATAGTCCGGGCGCGCTCGACCGAGCTATGAATTTACGTGGAAAAGGATCACTCGTCGGAAACGGCTTCTTATCTTTGCTTGTAATGATGTTGATAACGGAGAAAATTTACTTTGGCGAGTTTCTCGATTTTCATTACCCGTCGAACTCCGTTTTTGCGAGCTCGACGGCAGGCTATAGAATCTGCGCAGGGTGGTGGGGCCAGTTACTGAGTGCTAGTAAATTACTTTGTGTTGTGTTTATATTCGAACGTAATTAACTTCTTTTTTTTATTAAGCTGTGTAACACCCTACGGGTTTATTAACAATATATTTTGTAATATATTATTACAAAATTAATATTACGTGTACCATATATTGTACAATATTATTACATATTACTTTGGATATATGAAACTTGTCAAGTATTGTATCTAACGCTCAAGGATAACAATTAACTTCATGTTTGTCGAATAAGGTATATCACATTTTTGTATTTAAATTGAAATTGATTGTTTATTTGTTAAAATAAAACATGCAAAAGACAAAAGTTCTTAAAATACGGAAATTGTTTGAATTTTTAGTACTGAATTAGCGAGACCTCCTGTCAAGAGCTTGCGAAAAAGCTTAACAAAATGGCGAACGAATGAAGATCAATGTTTGGTAAAATAAATCGTTGCAGTCCCTTTGAAAGGTGTAAGTTATTGTAATTGTACTGTATATGTTTGATTTTCTTCATATTTTGTTTAAATACTTCTATGAATTACAAATATGATATAAATATCGAAGTATATATCCTTCTTTAAACAGTTAGTTGTCTTCGACAAGTATACTCGTCATGAAGAAATGGCCATAATCTATGTTACGACGAGTATACTCGTTACGAAGAAATAGCAAAAATTTATGTCACGACGAGTATACTCGCCATAAAGAAATAACAAGAATTTAGGTTACGATGAGTACGTTTGTCATGAAGGAATCACAAAAATTTATGTTACGACGAGTATACTCGCCATAAAGAAATAACAAGAATTTAGGTTACGAGTATACTCGTCACAAACAAGTAACCGATTAACAGTACTGTTAGATTGCTTTCAACTTACCAAAAATCGCAAAAATGAAAACGAACGTCTAGTCAACTCTTGTTTGTTGCTCTCAAGATAGTGAATGTTTATATCGTATAAATAAAATATTGCATAAAATTCTCTGCATTTAGTGTTTCATATTCAGCCGATCGCTCTCGCCACACACGCATAAAATCCGCAGCCCGCTCGTTACACTGTCAGCCATATTGAATCTCCGTCTGTTCCGCCGATTCCCTCGACCCTAATGTATCAAACGTTTAAATATTTTAATGCGGCAAATGGACATTCTCGATAACGGAAACCGAACTGTATCAAGATGTTATTAGCTGCCGAGGGGGATTCGCGAGCGCTGAAAACGTGGAACGACGATGATGCTAATCTTTAAGTACCGTGCTTCTTCCCGGGCCAGCTCGGCTACGTTGGAATTGTCATGTTGCAGGCTGAAATCGCGCCCCCTGTCTGCGACAGAAGCGTTTCTCGTTTGAATGCTGCCGAAGGGGCCGGATATATTAATTGGATCTGTTAGTAAAACGGACCGAGTCCAAATGATTCCGCGGAAGTCGTTTGCCGCTGTTACCCGCGGAAAAAAGATCGCCTCGCAAGCGCGACGAAAGCCGCCCTGAGACCCATAACGGTCATATGAGCGCTGGCTTTTAATACGGGAAAATTACGTTAACCGAGTCAAAAAAGGAACAGAACGACGGAGATTAGAGTCTTCTAAGGGTCGCGTAAAAATCGTGGAATTTCGCCGAGAGTCTGATATCTTTCAGGGCGACTCGAAGGGAGAATAACCAACGGAAATCGTCGACTCTTAAAGCGTCCGATAAAATGGGAAAATAGAATGCATCGAACGGACAAAATTCTTATCAATTATCACAACGTTAAATTAATTTCTCCGGCCGTGTTTCACTCGATTATTATGTCTGACCGCTTCGCCGGACACAGATGCAACTAATTTTACATAATTAAATTGTACTTAACATTACTCGTGTTATACGAATTCATTTGACAATTAACCAACCGGCACGGAAATAATCAACGATCTAATTGTACGAAATTCTTTTCTTTTCTTTTTTGCAATTATGTGGAGCGTATTTGTTAAACTCACTAATTATTTTAATTGTGCACACTCGTTACACGTCTACGATAAATTGTCTGAAAATTTTATGAAAAATTGAAATTGTAAGCATTAATTGCAAGATTCTGGAGCTCCGTAGAGATTTCATTCGTTTTCGAATTATTTTATTCTGTTGAAAATAAAATAACGGTATTTTTGTATCGTTTACTTAATTTTTCTTCTCCGTTTTCCGTTTGACCTACTCATTTTTGTCACAAATGCATAAAATCCGCGCTCTAATGATAAGAGCACACGTTCCAACCGGCGTAAAATAACTTTTGTTCGTCCTCGCTGTATCCTTCGTTTTATTAGTTTATAAAAGTAACAATGCGATATTTGTTCTGATTTTTAACAAATATTATTGCAACGTTTGCTGCAAGTAACATATAAATTGAATAAATAACTCGTAAATGTATCTCTATACGATATAAATAATCGTAAATTAAAGAATTAGAGACCCATCATTTTGACAGGATCCGTAAATCTAATGTTAACCCTTTGCACTCGAAACTATTTAAACTGTAAATATAATCATTTTTCTCACTTATAGTATTTTTTATTTTATATGATAAAATGCATTTTATGCATATGAAATTGATTCTTGGAACTCACACAACAGTTATTGTCATTATATAATTATTATATATTATATAATTTTTTTAATCTAAACTTTGTTAATATAAACATTATCTTTAAACGTGATGTAACAAATTTTAGTGGTGCCTCTGAGTCACCACTCGAGTGCAAAGGGTTAATCAAATACATTTACTAGCAGCGTCAATTTTGTCACGAAGTATTATTTCCGTTCCGTTGCCTACGTGACGGAAGAGAGACCATTCTGGCCGAACATGATAATGTGATTATCAGACAGTGGCTTGTTATACTATCGCAGCGTGTTTAGGGCAACCTGATGTGCAACTAGACGGAACAGTTGGCGCAGAAAGTTGGCCAGATTTGTGCAGGCGGAGGTTTTTTTCGATGGCAGCGTCGCAGAAAATGTATTAAGGTGAACGACTGTTTCCTGGAAACTGCGCCACTCCAGGATCTCGTCGTTACGGTTTGCTTATAAACACATTGCCGGCTAGTAGCCACTAATGGGTAAGTTTAAACTGCGCCCTACCTACCAAACTACCATATCCTGTCGCGATATTGGCCAACCCCGTATCTCCATGAAAGCAAGATCCGATACACGTCGTGCTACAGAGTTACAATCTGTGCACCCCTTCGGAGACATGTTTCTACTCCGGAACTACATTAAGGAAAGTACCTGCCGTGTAAATGGCGCTACAGTACTATCAACGGAGTGTTCGCGTGTCTACAGAGTGGCCCGAAAGTAACGATAATATTTTCTACTAAATCTTGAAGTTATATCGAAGTTATATATATATAATAATATATATATAAGTTATAATATATATATATATATATATATATATATATATATATATATATATATATATATATATATATATATATATTACTATCGAGCCCACAAAATCTTGAATCTCTCAGGGTGTCCCGAAAATGTCTCGTAATCCGGATATGGGAGGTTCCTGAGGTCATTTGAAGCAACTTTTTCCTTTGCGAAAATTTTCTCCGAACCTTCGTTTACGAGTTATTAACGAAAAACACTGACCAATAAGAGGCGAGCTCGGCCGGCGCGCGGTGGCCCAACCAACGAGTGCACGGAGCCCAGTTCCGCTCATTGGCTCGGCCGCCTCGCGTCAAATGATTTCGCCTCTGATTGGTCATTGTTTTTCGTTAATAACTCGTAAACGAAGCCGCGGATTGCATCTTCGCTAAGGAAAAAGTTGCTTCAAATAACTTCAGGAATTCTCTACTTTCGGATTGCGAGACATTTTTGGGACACCCTGTATTTGCTATTCGTTTCAACTGCACTTTGCACTTTCTTCTGTTCTCCAACATCACAGCCTGGCGAAAGAACGGTTCAACAAAATGAATTGAATATATTATTGATATATAATTGAATATTTGAATCCGCAAATATTTGACAGTATTAACGATTTAGAATTGACGTGCGCTACAAATTAAAAACACGAAATCTCGTTTTTTTACGTGACAAAGATCAATGTTCGAAAGTTTAACGTTGTCAATAAATATAACGGGATAAATCGAAATTTTCTTCTTTATTAACATGTGTGCTATCAACATTACAAATCGATAACGATTCCGTATTTTCTGCAAAGAGAATTAAATTAATTTTACGAAGGCAGTTAATTACAGTCACATAAACCCTACCGTTAATATTCAGAAAATTTGCGATTCTACTTTGTTCGACATTTTCCATATTTCGTGCAACGGACGTGGCGCATTTAATAAAATATTGTATGCCATGCTTCTACTAAGTTTGTTTTTGTTTTTGAAAACGATGAATCGACGAGAGAAACTGCAGATATGTAAATTACTCTCTTCGTGCACAAAGGAGAGAGGGAATTCGTGTAGTTTCATTTTTACTAGGAAACATTTAAATCACGCAACACGGTGCACGGAATAGTTATGAAACAATACTGAAGTTATTCTTTTATTGTGCTCAGCATTGCAGAATATATTGCAATGCCCGAAACGCGTGTATAAACTTTTATTCAGGAATATGCATCACTTTTGATCCGCATGAAGCAACAACTTTTATCAAGATCAGTGAAAAGAAATGAATCCTCTTTTGATAATCACTTCGGAATCAATGCAAAACTGTATGAAAAGTTTGTACTGTTGCACTGAGCAACAAGGTTCAAATGGATATTTTATAAGGAATATAGACAAAAGGCATTATTAAAAAATATTGGATATAAAACATAAAGTGCAATACTTTGACCATTATTTCTGCAGAGGGTAAATGGTACGGTATAAATTACTTCAGATATTATTTATTTTGTATTATATACATAATATAAATATATTCTGTATACTATTGTATTATATATATGTTACCGTGAATGACCGAAATTGGAGAATGTCGACTTTCACCGGTGAATGTCAACAGATACCAAATACGTCGGTGAAAAATCCAATATTTTATTACATTGTTGTACATTCGGACCCTCTCCGGTGTGTGTCGACAATCACAGATATGTTCTGGTAGAGGTCCAAAACCTGTGTTGAAGACACCTGTGTGAAGTGTTCCACAAATAAATGCAGTTGTAAAAGCAAGGGACTCTTGTGCAATTCAAAGTGTCATAATAGTTTAAGTTGTTGCAATAAATAAGATTTGAATCACATAAGTAAGTAATTTTTTTATTACTATTATTTTCTTTTCTCATGTAGAATGTACCGTGTATTTTAAATTCTTGGTCATTCCTTTCAGAAAGAGAGGCGAAAAAGTTACGTCACCCTTGTGGCGTTTTATAGCAACTGAATTACGGAGAAGAAAATATAAATCTCCAACATGTTCAACATTCACCATTAGTGCATGGTGAATGTCAACATTTACCGGTGTAAGTCAGAAATAAAGGTATTTAGCAAATATGTCGGACATACACCAAGCGACTATGTGAATGTGGACATTCACCGGTGAAAGTCGACATTCTCCAGATTTCGGTGTTTCACTGTAACATATATAGTACAAAATAAATAATACTTGAAATATATAATTAAAATGTATAGTATAATATATAATAAAATATTATAATATTATACTATATAATATATATAATAAAATATACACTATAATATATATTTCTTATAGTATAAACAGAATTAGTAACAAATGATAAATAAACGAAATTGATAACAACTGATCGCCAATATTTATGCAGCATAATTTATTATTCCATTCTTACATAGCAGTGAATCGTGTAAAAAGAAACAATCGCTGCTGTATATTGTAACATAATTGCATTGGAACCTCACTAGTTGCAGTTTCGATACCGGCACGTGATTCGCCTCGGTTGAATGTGATCAAAATACGTCGGTGGCTGTTGTGTAATTACGGGAAACACGTGGCACAAGGTACTACGTTGTCTAACATAGTAGCATCGATAGTATATAGTGGAGATGAGTGATTCCGTATAGTTGAATGATCGCCTCGATAATTCCAGGAACTTGGTCACTTGCAGATTTCATGTGCTTTCGTGCAACTATCGGGGCTCTACCGCGCAATAGATGAAATTCCATTGAAACAGGAATGCCAATAATGTTCAATTTATAGAATGATTCGTTTACTTTGCAGACGACACGAAAATAAACGAATATTTATTTGCTGTAGCTCGTACATTATTGTTAGACTGCGGATCTTCACGCGAAATAAAAATTGTTCGTATAAATTGCAAGAGAGTCGAAATCGAATGATTATATTTTTTCTAAATTAAACCTACCAAGCCGGTCAGGATGACCGGTTTTACATTTTGTATTTTAAAATTCCTGAAGTTATAGAGACTTTTTCATAAGAAATTATTAAATGAATTTCACAGTCCGAGTATTCGTTGTAATAAAAATTATGGGAAGTCTAAATAGATTCGGTTTTATCGTTCTTACAGAGAAATTCGTCGCTTTTAGTGCTCGGTAGGTATAGTGTTAAAAAATCTAATAAGCTAAAACTATAATACATCGACATTCATAAACACTTTTAATTTGTCTGCTGATTTAAATTCGTTGATGGGCTAGTAATAACTCAGTTTTCACATACAGATGTACCAAGGAAAATGGCTATTTCAAAATGACCGTACAAAATTCTCGAGATTTTAACAAAACAAATCATCATTCGAAATTCTGAATCAACGGCGGCAACATGGAATGCCTCAGGGCCTTTCCTTCGCGTGATTGGACTGCTACAGCTCGCAAATAGTAGATTTCATTTCCGAACTCCCTGCAGTAGTATCACAGCTGATTCTACGCAATTTGGATCCTGAACCTCTTCTCGGCGCCGCTCAAGTGTCGCAGGAATGGTCGAATGTCTGTAGGTCGGATCCGAACCTGGGACGAACCGCAATGCGTTACAAAGAACGCGCGGAGAGGAAAATGAAAGAACGTTTCCTTGGTGAAGGTATTGAGGAGCTGAGAGTGACGGTTCGAAGGAATCTACCTAATCCCGCGCTGGTGCAAAGAATTGTGGCTCACGCTTGGATCAAAGCCGAGGAGGTATTTCGACGAATACCGCGAGGTTTTTCAAACCATGCTGACAATGGGAATGGGGTGAAGACTGTTGCAATAAGACGCGGCAGATGTATTAGAATGGCGTACAATAGAATATTCTATTTTGACAAGCTTGCGGTAGCAAGCTTATTATTTAGTTCCAATAAGTAGACTGCGAATCTTTATGGAAACTTTCGTGAATTTTTGTACAAAAATGGTAAAAGAAAGGCGAAATTTCTTACGTCAACTATAAAATGCTTTCTGGTCAACGTGCGACAATATTACAAAGATATTATGAATTAATCTTTGAATTGCTACAGAAAGATAATGAATCAATTTTTGTTATGCACGTTTATGTGAATTTTAATGGGTAAAAATCAGTTCAATAGTAGTAAAAACGCAGATTTTGCTGTTCCGTAACGTGGAGCAAAGAGAACTTTTCACCAATTTTATTTTGATTTGCTCGAGGCAACTTTTTCTATCATCTCCAATTTATTGTCTAAAAGGAAGAATATTTCAAGCTTATTGTGTAGAATATAGTACAAAATCAGGACACGCGTTCAAAAATACCAATTTTACCCTTTATAAAATAATGTTACTGAAAATTTTAATTTGTCGAGCTTGCAGCGGACAAGTATTCGTATTATTTTTAATATTTCTGTTACAGAAGTTTTGCATAAAATGCAAAAGCTTCATTCTGTAATACGCCACGATGTATTTATTTTACATTGACGATCTTTCTAACTAAGAACGGCTTTTCAAGCTTGACGAAATAATTCCGTGTCAGTTCTATATATCCCCACATGTTTGACATGGAACTGTCGAAATTATTTCTACAATTATACGCCCGGAAATAATAAGGAATTTGTATAGCTACGTATCACGGTCCCAGCTCGCATGCACTCGTGATATTGAGAGCTCCGAAGCCACATTCGTAGAACACAACTTACGGAGAGGAGTTTCACCTCCGGTCAAGTTCTATGTGGTCGGGTCGCAGTGGAAACTGCTGAGCTCCGCGCAGGTGCGAAAAGTTGCTCTACATATGAGGTACGAAGCCAGGGCAGTGTTTCCGACAATTCCTCGAAATCTGCCAAAACGGATTTAGGATAACATAAGCTCCTTAGTAGTAATACGTAGAAAATGCATCAGAATGTTGTACCACTCTTCGGAGAAAATATTTCAGCAGAATGCTTAAACGCGATTGTTGAAATAAATTATTACAGTCTTCGTTGAAAACGAAGATTATTTTTAACTTTAACATGGAAATAATTGCTGTCACTGTGAAAGTTTCTAACGTTGATCGACGCGAATAAGAAAAGAGTGGAAAATTGATTGAAGAATAAATCAAACGGTACAAAATATTGGATGTTCTTCTGTTTACACGTCAGAAACTATATCACATAATTTCTTTATTCCGTATCTTATAAAAATATATATAATTTTATATTAATATTGTCTTTATATATATAGTGTTATTAAACAGTATATTACTATAATAATTATAATAATATTGTATATATGTTCCGGCCGAATCGCGGACCGCGGGTCAACGCACGTTCGACATTCGATGTACGCCGTCTCGCCGTTTTTGTCGAATAAATGGCGAGGCGGCAAGACAATAACACGATCGACGTGCGTTGGCCCGACCGTCAAACGCACGCCTCGGCCGAAATGTATACGCGGTGTTTTTGCCTTAGGAGGCAATGACCGGCCTTCGACGCCTGACGATGCTTCTCCTTGAACATCGGCCAGGTGTCTGTATATACTGCCGCAAATTTGATAACGGGGGATTTTTGTCGACAACATTATCGCTTATAGACCAGTATTATTCTGCGCCCTTGCGCCCATACGAAGCCGTGCTTCCATTTTATAGTCTAAGTGAAGCCGTGCTTCACTTCGTAACAAATTCGTAGCCGTGCTACACTTTATACGTCGAACGGAGCCGTGCTCCAAGAATTGTAAATGAGGACTGTGGAGTGCAACAAATAAATCGTGTCGTCTCCTCACGACTTCCGGCGGTTATTTTGTGCCGTGGGCAACAATATATATACAAACAAAGTTAGTATAAAATTTAATATATACCTTTATAATTATTATAATAATATACTGTAATATAATATATTATACTTATATGTATATATATACTATATTATAATAATATAATAAGTTATTAGACACTGTATAATTATAGTAATTATAAAGCCAGACGTCCGTTCTATCGAATAGAATACTTTTTACCAATAGTGACAGTAACCCTACAACAATTGCATTCTCATTTCACAGTATGCCTGAATGCAAGTTTCTTCTAAATTAAGTACAATTTGATAGAATTATGTGGAAAGTGTATGTCCAGTCGAACTCGCTCCTGATTGGTCGAATCACTGTTCCGGAACGGTGGCCGAAGCGTGAAGCGTGACCAGGGATATATATATACCCCAAATTTTGGCAAATGGCTCATTCGTCGCCTTGTATCTGCATCAGCAATATGGAGTACTTCAGGAAATTCCTTAATGTGATGGGATGGCTCGACCCTACCAAGGTGGATTTTATTTCCGAACTTCTGCCGGAGGTGTCGCAGTTGATCCTACGCATGTTGGATCCTCGATCTCTGCTTTGCTCTGCTCGAGTGTCAGGTAAGTGGTTGAATGTCTGCAAGGATGATCCTATACTCAGACGAACCGCGAGACACTACAAGCAGCGCATAGTGCAGAGAAAGAGAGAACGTTTTGCTGCGGCTGCTGTTAAAGAACCGAGGGCGACGGTACAGAGAGCAGTTCCATTTCCTGCTCAGGTGAGAATGGTCGCACCTCATGTACAAGCTCGGCCAGCTTTGACAAATTCGACGTGTGCTCGAATGCGTTGCAGGTCTATTAGATTGTAGTGTTTTTTGTATTAATAAATTGTTTGACCTGACATTTGCTCCTTTCAGCAAATAAATACTATTATTATTATTATTTAGTTAAGTAAGTGTACATAACTTTTAATTTTTTGATGTATCTTGACCAGTTTCTTTAATAGAAGCAATATT
>NW_027476925.1:0-119248 GCF_051020955.1 Megalopta genalis | reverse complement strand
TGGATTTGAAGCTAACTCGTTTGTTTCGCATGCTGTTGAAGCTAAATCATATATATCACAAGTATTTGAAGCAAAACCATTTGTTTCGCATTTATTCGAAGCTAAGCCTTCTACTTCGCATTGATTTGAGGCTAAATCATGTGTTCCGCTCGGTTTTGAAGCTAACTCGTTTGTTTCGCATGCTGTTGAAGCTAAATCATGTATATCACAAGTATTTGAAGCTATATCATATGTTTCGCATGGATTCCAAGATAACCCTTCTAATTCGCATAGATTTGAAGATAAATCATGTGTTTCGCTTGGATTTGAATATAACTCATTTGTTTCGCATGCTGTTGAAGCTAAATCATGTATATCACAAGTATTTGAAGCTAAACCATTTGCTTCGCATGGATTCGAAGATCAGCCTTCTACTTCGCATTGATTTGATGCTAAATCATGTGTTTCGCATGGATTTGAAGCTAACTCGTTTGTTTCGCATGCTGTTCAAGCTAAATCATGTATACCACAAGTATTTGAAGCTATATCATACGTTTCGCATGGATTCCAAGATAACCCTTCTAATTCGCATTGATTTGAAGCTAAATCATGTGTTTCGCATGGATTTGAAGCTATCTCGTTTATTTCGCATGCTGTTGAAGCTAAATCATGTATATCACAAGTATAAGAAGCTAATCCATTTGTTTCGCATGGATTCGAAGATATGCCTACTTCTTCGCATTGATTTGAAGCTAAATCATGTGTTTCGCTTGGATTTGAAGCTAACTCGTTTTTTTCGCTAGTAGTTGAAGCTAAATCATGCATATCACAAGTATTTAAAGCTAAACCATTTGATTCCCATGGTTTTGAAGCCAAGCTTTCTACATCGCATTGACTTGAAGATAAATCATGTGTTTCGCTTGGATTTGAAGATAACTCATTTGTTTCGCATGCTGTTGAAGCTAAATCATGTATATCACAAGTATTTGAAGCTAAACCATTTGCTTCGCATGGATTCCAAGATAACCCTTCTAATTCGCATTGATTTGAAGCTAAATCATGTGTTTCGCATGGATTTGAAGCTAACTCGTTTGTTTCGCATGCTGTTGAAGCTAAATCATGTATATCACAAGTATTTGAATCTAAACCATTTGTTACGCATGGATTCGAAGATCAGCCTTCTACTTCGCATTGATTTGATGCTAAATCATGTGTTTCGCATGGATCTGAAGCTAACTCGTTTGTTTCGCATGCTGTTGAAGCTAAATCATGTATATCACAAGTATTTGAAGCTAAACCATTTGCTTCGCATGGATTCGAAGATCAGCCTTCTACTTCGCATTGATTTGATGATAAATCATGTGTTTCGCATGGATTTTAAGCTCACTCGTTTGTATCGCATGCAGTTGAAGCTAAATCATGTATATCACAAGTATTTGAAGCTAAACCATTTGTTTCGCATGGATTCGAAGATAAGCCTTCTGCTTCGCATTGATTTTAATCTAAATCATGTGTTTCGCATGGATTTGAAGCTAACTCGTTTGTTTCGCATGCAGTTGAAGCTAAATCATGTATATCACAAGTATTTGCAGCTAAACCATTTGTTACGCATGGATTCGAAGATAAGCCTTCTACTTCGCATTGATTTCAATCTAAATCATGTGTTTCGCATGGATTTGAAGCTAACTCGTTTGTTTCGCATGCTGTTGAAGCTAAATCATATATATCACAAGTATTTGAAGCTAAACCATTTGTTTCGCATTTATTCGAAGCTAAGCCTTCTACTTCGCATTGATTTGAGGCTAAATCATGTGTTTCGCTTGGTTTTGATGCTAACTCGTTTGTTTCGCATGCTGTTGAAGCTAAATCATGTATATCACAAGTATTTGAAGCTATATCATACGTTTCGCATGGATTCCAAGATAACCCTTCTAATTCGCATAGATTTGAAGATAAATCATGTGTTTCGCTTGGATTTGAATATAACTCATTTGTTTCGCATGCTGTTGAAGCTAAATCATGTATATCACAAGTATTTGAAGCTAAACCATTTGCTTCGCATGGATTCGATGATCAGCCTTGTACTTCGCATTGATTTGATGCTAAATCATGTGTTTCGCATGGATTTGAAGCTAACTCGTTTGTTTCGCATGCTGTTCAAGCTAAATCATGTATACCACAAGTATTTGAAGCTATATCATACGTTTCGCATGGATTCCAAGATAACCCTTCTAATTCGCATTGATTTGAAGCTAAATCATGTGTTTCGCATGGATTTGAAGCTAACTCGTTTTTTTCGCTAGTAGTTGAAGCTAAATCATGCATATCACAAGTATTTAAAGCTAAACCATTTGATTCCCATGGTTTTGAAGCCAAGCTTTCTACATCGCATTGACTTGAAGATAAATCATGTGTTTCGCTTGGGTTTGAAGATAACTCATTTGTTTCGCATGCTGTTGAAGCTAAATCATGTATATCACAAGTATTTGAAGCTAAACCATTTGCTTCGCATGGATTCCAAGATAACCCTTCTAATTCGCATTGATTTGAAGCTAAATCATGTGTTTCGCATGGATTTGAAGCTAACTCGTTTGTTTCGCATGCTGTTGAAGCTAAATCATGTATATCACAAGTATTTGAAGCTAAACCATTTGTTACGCATGGATTCGAAGATCAGCCTTCTACTTCGCATTGATTTGATGCTAAATCATGTGTTTCGCATGGATCTGAAGCTAACTCGTTTGTTTCGCATGCTGTTGAAGCTAAATCATGTATATCACAAGTATTTGAAGCTAAACCATTTGCTTCGCATGGATTCGAAGATCAGCCTTCTACTTCGCATTGATTTGATGATAAATCATGTGTTTCGCATGGATTTTAAGCTCACTCGTTTGTATCGCATGCAGTTGAAGCTAAATCATGTATATCACAAGTATTTGAAGCTAAACCATTTGTTTCGCATGGATTCGAAGATAAGCCTTCTGCTTCGCATTGATTTTAATCTAAATCATGTGTTTCGCATGGATTTGAAGCTAACTCGTTTGTTTCGCATGCAGTTGAAGCTAAATCATGTATATCACAAGTATTTGCAGCTAAACCATTTGTTACGCATGGATTCGAAGATAAGCCTTCTACTTCGCATTGATTTCAATCTAAATCATGTGTTTCGCATGGATTTGATGCTAACTCGTTTGTTTCGCATGCTGTTGAAGCTAAATCATATATATCACAAGTATTTGAAGCTAAACCATTTGTTTCGCATTTATTCGAAGCTAAGCCTTCTACTTCGCATTGATTTGAGGCTAAATCATGTGTTTCGCTTGGTTTTGATGCTAACTCGTTTGTTTCGCATGCTGTTGAAGCTAAATCATGTATATCACAAGTATTTGAAGCTATATCATACGTTTCGCATGGATTCCAAGATAACCCTTCTAATTCGCATAGATTTGAAGATAAATCATGTGTTTCGCTTGGATTTGAATATAACTCATTTCTTTCGCATGCTGTTGAAGCTAAATCATATATATCACAAGTATTTGAAGCTAAACAATTTGTTTCGCATTTATTCGAAGCTAAGCCTTCTACTTCGCATTGATTTGAGGCTAAATCATGTGTTTCGCTTGGTTTTGATGCTAACTCGTTTGTTTCGCATGCTGTTGAAGCTAAATCATGTATATCACAAGTATTTGAAGCTATATCATACGTTTCGCATGGATTCCAAGATAACCCTTCTAATTCGCATAGATTTGAAGATAAATCATGTGTTTCGCTTGGATTTGAATATAACTCATTTGTTTCGCATGCTGTTGAAGCTAAATCATATATATCACAAGTATTTGAAGCTAAACCATTTGTTTCGCATTTATTCGAAGCTAAGCCTTCTACTTCGCATTGATTTGAGGCTAAATCATGTGTTTCGCTCGGTTTTGAAGCTAACTCGTTTGTTTCGCATGCTGTTGAAGCTAAATCATGTATATCACAAGTATTTGAAGCTATATCATACGTTTCGCATGGATTCCAAGATAACCCTTCTAATTCGCATTGATTTGAAGCTAAATCATGTGTTTCGCATGGGTTTGAAGCTAACTCGTTTGTATCGTATGCTGTTGAAGCTAAATCATGTATATCACAAGTATTTCAAGCTAAACCATTTGTTACGCATGGTTTCGAAGATCAGCCTTCTACTTCGCATTGATTTGATGCTAAATCATGTGTTTCGCATGGATTTGAAGCTAACTCGTTTGTTTCGCATGCTGTTCAAGCTAAATCATGTATATCACAAGTATTTGAAGCTAAACCATTTGCTTCGCATGGATTCCAAGATAACCCTTCTAATTCGCATTGATTTGAAGCTAAATCATGTGTTTCGCATGGATTTGAAGCTAACTCGTTTGTTTCGCATGCTGTTGAAGCTAAATCATGTATATCACAAGTATTTGAAGCTAAACCATTTGTTACGCATGGATTCGAAGATCAGCCTTCTACTTCGCATTGATTTGATGCTAAATCATGTGTTTCGCATGGATCTGAAGCTAACTCGTTTGTTTCGCATGCTGTTGAAGCTAAATCATGTATATCACAAGTATTTGAAGCTAAACCATTTGCTTCGCATGGATTCGAAGATCAGCCTTCTACTTCGCATTGATTTGATGATAAATCATGTGTTTCGCATGGATTTTAAGCTCACTCGTTTGTATCGCATGCAGTTGAAGCTAAATCATGTATATCACAAGTATTTGAAGCTAAACCATTTGTTTCGCATGGATTCGAAGATAAGCCTTCTGCTTCGCATTGATTTTAATCTAAATCATGTGTTTCGCATGGATTTGAAGCTAACTCGTTTGTTTCGCATGCAGTTGAAGCTAAATCATGTATATCACAAGTATTTGCAGCTAAACCATTTGTTACGCATGGATTCGAAGATAAGCCTTCTACTTCGCATTGATTTCAATCTAAATCATGTGTTTCGCATGGATTTGAAGCTAACTCGTTTGTTTCGCATGCTGTTGAAGCTAAATCATATATATCACAAGTATTTGAAGCTAAACCATTTGTTTCGCATTTATTCGAAGCTAAGCCTTCTACTTCGCATTGATTTGAGGCTAAATCATGTGTTTCGCTTGGTTTTGATGCTAACTCGTTTGTTTCGCATGCTGTTGAAGCTAAATCATGTATATCACAAGTATTTGAAGCTATATCATACGTTTCGCATGGATTCCAAGATAACCCTTCTAATTCGCATAGATTTGAAGATAAATCATGTGTTTCGCTTGGATTTGAATATAACTCATTTCTTTCGCATGCTGTTGAAGCGAAATCATATATATCACAAGTATTTGAAGCTAAACAATTTGTTTCGCATTTATTCGAAGCTAAGCCTTCTACTTCGCATTGATTTGAGGCTAAATCATGTGTTTCGCTTGGTTTTGATGCTAACTCGTTTGTTTCGCATGCTGTTGAAGCTAAATCATGTATATCACAAGTATTTGAAGCTATATCATACGTTTCGCATGGATTCCAAGATAACCCTTCTAATTCGCATAGATTTGAAGATAAATCATGTGTTTCGCTTGGATTTGAATATAACTCATTTGTTTCGCATGCTGTTGAAGCTAAATCATATATATCACAAGTATTTGAAGCTAAACCATTTGTTTCGCATTTATTCGAAGCTAAGCCTTCTACTTCGCATTGATTTGAGGCTAAATCATGTGTTTCGCTCGGTTTTGAAGCTAACTCGTTTGTTTCGCATGCTGTTGAAGCTAAATCATGTATATCACAAGTATTTGAAGCTATATCATACGTTTCGCATGGATTCCAAGATAACCCTTCTAATTCGCATTGATTTGAAGCTAAATCATGTGTTTCGCATGGGTTTGAAGCTAACTCGTTTGTATCGTATGCTGTTGAAGCTAAATCATGTATATCACAAGTATTTCAAGCTAAACCATTTGTTACGCATGGTTTCGAAGATCAGCCTTCTACTTCGCATTGATTTGATGCTAAATCATGTGTTTCGCATGGATTTGAAGCTAACTCGTTTGTTTCGCATGCTGTTCAAGCTAAATCATGTATATCACAAGTATTTGAAGCTAAACCATTTGTATCGGATGGGATCGAAGATAAGCCTCCTACTTCGCATTGATTTGAAGCTAAATCATGTGTTTCGCATGGATTTGAAGCTAACTCGTTTGTATCGCATGCTGTTGAAGCTAAATCATGTATATCACAAGTATTTGAAGCTAAACCATTTGTTTCGCATGGATTCGAAGATAAGCCTTCTACCTCGTATTGATTTTAATCTATATCATGTCTTTCGCACGGATTTAAAGGTAACTCGTTTGTTTCGCATGCAGTTGAAGCTGAATCATGTATATCACAAGTATTTGAAGCTAAACTATTCGTTTCGCATGGATTTGAAGTTAACTCGTTTGTTTCGCATACAGTTGAAGCTAAATCACGTATATCACAAGTATTTGCAGCTAAACCATTTGTTTCGCATCGATACGAAGATAACCCTTCTAATTCGCATTGATTTGAAGCTAAATCATGTGTTTCGCATGGATTTGAATCTAACTCGTTTGTTTCGGATGCTGTTGAAGCTAAATCATGTATATCACAAGTATTTGAAGGTATATCATTTGTTTCGCATGGATTCGATGATAACCCTTCTAATTCGCATTGATTTGAGGCTAAATCATGTGTTTCGCTTGGATTTGAAGCTAACTCGTTTTTTTCGCTAGTAGTTGAAGCTAAATCATGTATATCACAAGCATTTCAAGCTATATCATACGTTTCGCATGGATTCCAAGATAACCCTTCTAATTCGCATTGATTTGAAGCTAAAACATGTGTTTCGCATGGATTTGAAGCTAACTCGTTTGTTTCGCATCCTGTTGAAGCTAAATCATGTATATCACAAGTATTTGAAGCTAAACCATTTGTTACGCATGGATTCGAAGATCAGCCTTCTACTTCGCATTGATTTGATGCTAAATCATGTGTTTCGCATGGATTTGAAGCTAACTCGTTTGTTTCGCATGCTGTTGTAGCTAAATCATGTATATCACAAGTATTTGAAGCTAAACCACTTGTATCGCATGGGATCGAAGATAAGCCTCCTACTTCGCATTGATTTGAATCTAAATCATGTGTTTCGCATGGATTTGAAGGTAACTCGTTTGTTTCGCATGCTGTTGAAGCTAAAGCATATATATCACAAGTATTTGAAGCTAAACCATTTGTTTCGCATTTATTCGAAGCTAAGCCTTCTACTTCGCATTGATTTGAGGCTAAATCATGTGTTTCGCTCGGTTTTGAAGCTAACTCGTTTGTTTCGCATGCCGTTGAAGCTAAATCATGTATATCACAAGTATTTGAAGCTATATCATACGTTTCGCATGGATTCCAAGATAACCCTTCTAATTCGCATAGATTTGAAGATAATTCATGTGTTTCGCTTGGCTTTGAATATAACTCATTTGTTTCGCATGCTGTTGAAGCTAAATCATGTATATCACAAGTATTTGAAGCTAAACCATTTGCTTTGCATGGATTCGAAGATCAGCCTTCTACTTCGCATTGATTTGATGATAAATCATGTGTTTCGCATGGATTTGAAGCTAACTCGTTTGTTTCGCATGCTGTTGAAGCTAAATCATGTATACGACAAGTATTTGAAGCTATATCATGCGTTTCGCATGGATTCCAAGATAACCCTTCTCATTCGCATTGATTTGAAGCTAAATCATGTGTTTCGCAAGGATTTGAAGCTAACTCGTTTATTTCGCATGCTGTTGAAGCTAAATCATGTATATCACAAGTATAAGAAGCTAATCCATTTGTTTTGCATGGATTCGAAGATATGCCTACTTCTTCGCATTGATTTGAAGCTAAATCATGTGTTTCGCATGGATTTGAAGCTAACTCGTTTGTTTCGCATGCTGTTGAAGCTAAATCATGTATATCACAAGTATTTGAAGCTAAACCATGTGTTACGCATGGATTCGAAGATCAGCCTTCTACTTCGCATTGATTTGATGCTAAATCATGTGTTTCGCATGGATTTGAAGCTAACTCGTTTGTTTCGCATGCTGTTGAAGCTAAATCATGTATATCACAAGTATTTGAAGCTAAACCATTTGTATCGCATGGGATCGAAGATAAGCCTCCTACTTCGCATTGATTTGAAGCTAAATCATGTGTTTCGCATGGATTTGAAGCTAACTCGTTTGTTTCGCATGCTGTTGAAGCTAAATCATATATATCACAAGTATTTGAAGCAAAACCATTTGTTTCGCATTTATTCGAAGCTAAGCCTTCTACTTCGCATTGATTTGAGGCTAAATCATGTGTTCCGCTCGGTTTTGAAGCTAACTCGTTTGTTTCGCATGCTGTTGAAGCTAAATCATGTATATCACAAGTATTTGAAGCTATATCATATGTTTCGCATGGATTCCAAGATAACCCTTCTAATTCGCATAGATTTGAAGATAAATCATGTGTTTCGCTTGGATTTGAATATAACTCATTTGTTTCGCATGCTGTTGAAGCTAAATCATATATATCACAAGTATTTGAAGCTAAACCATTTGTTACGCACGGATTCGAAGATCAGCCTTCTACTTCGCATTGATTTGATGCTAAATCATGTGTTTCGCATGGATTTGAAGCTAACTCGTTTGTTTCGCATGCTGTTCAAGCTAAATCATGTATATCACAAGTATTTGAATCTAAACCATTTGTATCGGATGGGATCGAAGATAAGCCTCCTACTTCGCATTGATTTGAAGCTAAATCATGTGTTTCGCATGGATTTGAAGCTAACTCGTTTGTATCGCATGCTGTTGAAGCTAAGTCATATATATCACAAGTATTTGAAGCTAAACCATTTGTTTCGCATTTATTCGAAGCTAAGCCTTCTACTTCGCATTGATTTGAGGCTAAATCATGTGTTTCGCTTGGTTTTGAAGCTAACTCATTTTTTTCGCATGCAGTTGTAGCTAAATCATGTATATCACAAGTATTTGAAGCTAAACCATTTGTTTCGCATGGATTCGAAGATAAGCCTTCTACCTCGTATTGATTTTAATCTAAATCATGTCTTTCGCACGGATTTAAAGGTAACTCGTTTGTTTCGCATACAGTTGAAGCTAAATCACGTATATCACAAGTATTTGCAGCTAAACCATTTGTTTCGCATCGATACGAAGATAACCCTTCTAATTCGCATTGATTTGAAGCTAAATCATGTGTTTCGCATGGATTTGAATCTAACTCGTTTGTTTCGGATGCTGTTGAAGCTAAATCATGTATATCACAAGTATTTGAAGGTATATCATTTGTTTCGCATGGATTCGATGATAACCCTTCTAATTCGCATTGATTTGAGGCTAAATCATGTGTTTCGCTTGGATTTGAAGCTAACTCGTTTTTTTCGCTAGTAGTTGAAGCTAAATCATGTATATCACAAGCATTTCAAGCTATATCATACGTTTCGCATGGATTCCAAGATAACCCTTCTAATTCGCATTGATTTGAAGTTAAAACATGTGTTTCGCATGGATTTGAAGCTAACTCGTTTGTTTCGCATCCTGTTGAAGCTAAATCATGTATATCACAAGTATTTGAAGCTAAACCATTTGTTACGCATGGATTCGAAGATCAGCCTTCTACTTCGCATTGATTTGATGCTAAATCATGTGTTTCGCATGGATTTGAAGCTAACTCGTTTGTTTCGCATGCTGTTCAAGCTAAATCATGTATATCACAAGTATTTGAAGCTAAACCATTTGTATCGGATGGGATCGAAGATAAGCCTCCTACTTCGCATTGATTTGAAGCTAAATCATGTGTTTCGCATGGATTTGAAGCTAACTCGTTTGTATCGCATGCTGTTGAAGCTAAATCATATATATCACAAGTATTTGAAGCTAAACCATTTGTTTCGCATTTATTCGAAGCAAAGCCTTCTACTTCGCATTGATTTGAGGCTAAATCATGTGTTTCGCTTGGTTTTGAAGCTAACTCGTTTTTTTCGCATGCAGTTGTAGCTAAATCATGTATATCACAAGTATTTGAAGCTAAACCATTTGTTTCGCATGGATTCGAAGATAAGCCTTCTACCTCGTATTGATTTTAATCTAAATCATGTCTTTCGCACGGATTTAAAGGTAACTCGTTTGTTTCGCATGCAGTTGAAGCTAAATCATGTATATCACAAGTATTTGAAGCTAAACCATTTGTTACGCATGGATTCGAAGATCAGCCTTCTACTTCGCATTGATTTGATGCTAAATCATGTGTTTCGCATGGATCTGAAGCTAACTCGTTTGTTTCGCATGCTGTTGAAGCTAAATCATGTCTATCACAAGTATTTGAAGCTAAACCATTTGTATCGCATGGGATCGAAGAAAAGCCTCCTACTTCGCATTGATTTGAAGCTAAATCATGTGTTTCGCATGGATTTGAAGCTAACTCGTTTGTTTCGCATGCTGTTGAATCTAAATCATGTATATCACAAGTATAAGAAGCTAATCCATTTGTTTCGCATGGATTCGAAGATATGCCTACTTCTTCGCATTGATTTGAAGCTAAATCATGTGTTTCGCTTGGATTTGAAGCTAACTCGTTTTTTTCGCTAGTAGTTGAAGCTAAATCATGCATATCACAAGTATCTGAAGCTAAACCATTTGATTCCCATGGTTTTGAAGCCAAGCTTTCTACATCGCATTGACTTGAAGATAAATCATGTGTTTCGCTTGGATTTGAATATAACTCATTTGTTTGGCATGCTGTTGAAGCTAAATCATGTATATCACAAGTATTTGAAGCTAAACCATTTGCTTCGCATGGATTCGAAGATCTGCCTTCTACTTCGCATTGATTTGATGATAAATCATGTGTTTCGCTTGGATTTGAAGCTAACTGGTTTGTTTCGCATGCTGTTGAAGCTAAATCATGTATACCACAAGTATTTGAAGCTATATCATGCGTTTCGCATGGATTCCAAGATAACCCTTCTAATTCGCATTGATTTGAAGCTAAATCATGTGTTTCGCATGGATTTGAAGCTAACTCGTTTATTTCGCATGCTGTTGAAGCTAAATCATGTATATCACAAGTATAAGAAGCTAATCCATTTGTTTTGCATGGATTCGAAGATATGCCTACTTCTTCGCATTGATTTGAAGCTAAATCATGTGTTTCGCATGGATTTGAAGCTAACTCGTTTGTTTCGCATGCTGTTGAAGCTAAATCATGTATATCACAAGTATTTGAAGCTAAACCATTTGTTACGCATGGATTCGAAGATCAGCCTTCTACTTCGCATTGATTTGATGCTAAATCTTGTGTTTCGCATGGATTTGAAGCTAACTCGTTTGTTTCGCATGCTGTTGAAGCTAAATCATGTATATCACAAGTATTTTAAGCTAAACCATTTGTATCGCATGGGATCGAAGATAAGCCTCCTACTTCGCATTGATTTGAAGCTAAATCATGTGTTTCGCATGGCTTTGAAGCTAACTCGTTTGTTTCGCATGCGGTTGAAGCTAAATCATATATATCACAAGTATTTGAAGCAAAACCATTTGTTTCGCATTTATTCGAAGCTAAGCCTTCTACTTCGCATTGATTTGAGGCTAAATCATGTGTTCCGCTCGGTTTTGAAGCTAACTCGTTTGTTTCGCATGCTGTTGAAGCTAAATCATGTATATCACAAGTATTTTAAGCTAAACCATTTGCATCGCATGGGATCGAAGATAAGCCTCCTACTTCGCATTGATTTGAAGCTTAATCATGTGTTTCGCATGGCTTTGAAGCTAACTCGTTTGTTTCGCATGCGGTTGAAGCTAAATCATATATATCACAAGTATTTGAAGCAAAACCATTTGTTTCGCATTTATTCGAAGCTAAGCCTTCTACTTCGCATTGATTTGAGGCTAAATCATGTGTTCCGCTCGGTTTTGAAGCTAACTCGTTTGTTTCGTATGCTGTTGAAGCTAAATCATGTATATCACAAGTATTTGAAGCTAAACCATTTGCATCGCATGGGATCGAAGATAAGCCTCCTACTTCGCATTGATTTGAAGATAAATCATGTGTTTCGCTTGGATTTGAATATAACTCATTTGTTTCGCATGCTGTTGAAGTTAAATCATGTATATCACAAGTATTTGAAGCTAAACCATTTGCTTCGCATGGATTCGAAGATCAGCCTTCTACTTCGCATTGATTTGATGCTAAATCATGTGTTTCGCATGGATTTGAAGCTAACTCGTTTGTTTCGCATGCTGTTGAAGCTAAATCATGTACACCACAAGTATTTGAAGCTATATCATACGTTTCGCATGGATTCCAAGATAACCCTTCTAATTCGCATTGATTTGAAGCTAAATCATGTGTTTCGCATGGATTTGAAGCTATCTCGTTTATTTCGCATGCTGTTGAAACTAAATCATGTATATCACAAGTATAAGAAGCTAATCCATTTGTTTCGCATGGATTCGAAGATATGCCTACTTCTTCGCATTGATTTGAACCTAAATCATGTGTTTCGCATGGATTTGAATCTAACTCGTTTGTTTCGGATGCTGTTGAAGTTAAATCATGTATATCACAAGTATTTGTATCTATATCATTTGTTTCGCATGGATTCGAATATAACCCTTCTAATTCGCATTGATTTGAAGCTAAATCATGTGTTTCGCTTGGATTTGAAGCTAACTCGTTTTTTTCGCTAGTAGTTGAAGCTAAATCATGCATATCACAAGTATTTGAAGCTAAACCATTTGATTCCCATGGTTTTGAAGCCATGCTTTCTATATCGCATTGACTTGAAGATAAATCATGTGTTTCGCTTGGATTTGAAGATAACTCATTTGTTTCGCATGCTGTTGAAGCTAAATCATGTATATCACAAGTATTTGAAGCTAAACCACTTGCTTCGCATGGATTCGATGATCAGCCTCCTACTTCGCATTGATTTGATGCTAAATCATGTGTTTCGCATGGATTTGAAGCTAACTCGTTTGTTTCGCATGCTGTTGAAGCTAAATCATGTATATCACAAGTATTTGAAGCTACATCATACGTTTCGCATGGATTCCAAGATAACCCTTCTAATTCGCATTGATTTGAAGCTAAATCATGTGTTTCGCATGGATTTGAAGCTAACTCGTTTGTTTCGCATGCTGTGGAAGCTAAATCATGTATATCACAAGTATTTGAAGCTAAACCATTTGTTACGCATGGATTCGAAGATCAGCCTTCTACTTCGCATTGATTTGATGCTAAATCATGTGTTTCGCATGGATTTGAAGCTAACTCGGTTGTTTCGCATGCTGTTGAAGCTAAATCATGTATATCACAAGTATTTGAAGCTAAACCATTTGCTTCGCATGGATTCGAAGATCAGCCTTCTACTTCGCATTGATTTGATGATAAATCATGTGTTCCGCTCGGTTTTGAAGCTAACTCGTTTGTTTCGCATGCTGTTGAAGCTAAATCATGTATATCACAAGTATTTGAAGCTATATCATATGTTTCGCATGGATTCCAAGATAACCCTTCTAATTCGCATAGATTCTAGATAAATCATGTGTTTCGCTTGGATTTGAATATAACTCATTTGTTTCGCATGCTGTTGAAGCTAAATCATGTATATCACAAGTATTTGAAGCTAAACCATTTGCTTCGCATGGATTCGAAGATAACCCTTCTAATTCGCATTGATTTGAAGCTAAATCATGTGTTTCGCTTGGATTTGAAGCTAACTCGATTTTTCGCTAGTAGTTGAAGCTAAATCATGCATATCACAAGTATTTGAAGCTAAACCATTTGATTCCCATGGTTTTGAAGCCAAGCTTTCTACATCGCATTGACTTGAAGATAAATCATGTGTTTCGCTTGGATTTGAAGGTAACTCATTTGTTTCGCATGCTGTTGAAGCTAAATCATATATATCACAAGTATTTGAAGCTAAACCACTTGCTTCGCATGGATTCGATGATCAGCCTCCTACTTCGCATTGATTTGATGCTAAATCATGTGTTTCGCATGGATTTGAAGCTAACTCGTTTGTTTCGCATGCTGTTGAAGCTAAATCATGTATATCACAAGTATTTGAAGCTACATCATACGTTTCGCATGGATTCCAAGATAACCCTTCTAATTCGCATTGATTTGAAGCTAAATCATGTGTTTCGCATGGATTTGAAGCTAACTCGTTTGTTTCGCATGCTGTTGAAGCTAAATCATGTATATCACAAGTATAAGAAGCTAATCCATTTGTTTCGCATGGATTCGAAGATATGCCTACTTCTTCGCATTGATTTGAACCTAAATCATGTGTTTCGCATGGATTTGAATCTAACTCGTTTGTTTCGGATGCTGTTGAAGTAAAATCATGTATATCACAAGTATTTGTATCTATATCATTTGTTTCGCATGGATTCGAATATAACCCTTCTAATTCGCATTGATTTGAAGCTAAATCATGTGTTTCGCTTGGATTTGAAGCTAACTCGTTTTTTTCGCTAGTAGTTGAAGCTAAATCATGCATATCACAAGTATTTGAAGCTAAACCATTTGATTCCCATGGTTTTGAAGCCATGCTTTCTATATCGCATTGACTTGAAGATAAATCATGTGTTTCGCTTGGATTTGAAGATAACTCATTTGTTTCGCATGCTGTTGAAGCTAAATCATGTATATCACAAGTATTTGAAGCTAAACCACTTGCTTCGCATGGATTCGATGATCAGCCTCCTACTTCGCATTGATTTGATGCTAAATCATGTGTTTCGCATGGATTTGAAGCTAACTCGTTTGTTTCGCATGCTGTTGAAGCTAAATCATGTATATCACAAGTATTTGAAGCTACATCATACGTTTCGCATGGATTCCAAGATAACCCTTCTAATTCGCCTTGATTTGAAGCTAAATCATGTGTTTCGCATGGATTTGAAGCTAACTCGTTTGTTTCGCATGCTGTTGAAGCTAAATCATGTATATCACAAGTATTTGAAGCTAAACCATTTGTTACGCATGGATTCGAAGATCAGCCTTCTACTTCGCATTGATTTGATGCTAAATCATGTGTTTCGCATGGATTTGAAGCTAACTCGGTTGTTTCGCATGCTGTTGAAGCTAAATCATGTATATCACAAGTATTTGAAGCTAAACCATTTGCTTCGCATGGATTCGAAGATCAGCCTTCTACTACGCATTGATTTGATGATAAATCATGTGTTCCGCTCGGTTTTGAAGCTAACTCGTTTGTTTCGCATGCTGTTGAAGCTAAATCATGTATATCACAAGTATTTGAAGCTATATCATATGTTTGGCATGGATTCCAAGATAACCCTTCTAATTCGCATAGATTTGAAGATAAATCATGTGTTTCGCTTGGATTTGAATATAACTCATTTGTTTCGCATGCTGTTGAAGCTAAATCATGTATATCACAAGTATTTGAAGCTAAACCATTTGCTTCGCATGGATTCGAAGATAACCCTTCTAATTCGCATTGATTTGAAGCTAAATCATGTGTTTCGCTTGGATTTGAAGCTAACTCGATTTTTCGCTAGTTGTTGAAGCTAAATCATGCATATCACAAGTATTTGAAGCTAAACCATTTGATTCCCATGGTTTTGAAGCCAAGCTTTCTACATCGCATTGACTTGAAGATAAATCATGTGTTTCGCTTGGATTTGAAGATAACTCATTTGTTTCGCATGCTGTTGAAGCTAAATCATGTATATCACAAGTATTTGAAGCTAAACCACTTGCTTCGCATGGATTCGATGATCAGCCTCCTACTTCGCATTGATTTGATGCTAAATCATGTGTTTCGCATGGATTTGAAGCTAACTCGTTTGTTTCGCATGCTGTTGAAGCTAAATCATGTATATCACAAGTATTTGAAGCTACATCATACGTTTCGCATGGATTCCAAGATAATCCTTCTAATTCGCATTGATTTGAAGCTAAATAGAGTGTTTCGCATGGATTTGAAGCTAACTCGTTTGTTTCGCATGCTGTTGAAGCTAAATCATGTATATCACAAGTATTTGAAGCTATATCATATGTTTCGCATGGATTCCAAGATAACCCTTCTAATTCGCATAGATTCTAGATAAATCATGTGTTTCGCTTGGATTTGAATATAACTCATTTGTTTCGCATGCTGTTGAAGCTAAATCATGTATATCACAAGTATTTGAAGCTAAACCATTTGCTTCGCATGGATTCGAAGATAACCCTTCTAATTCGCATTGATTTGAAGCTAAATCATGTGTTTCGCTTGGATTTGAAGCTAACTCGATTTTTCGCTAGTAGTTGAAGCTAAATCATGCATATCACAAGTATTTGAAGCTAAACCATTTGATTCCCATGGTTTTGAAGCCAAGCTTTCTACATCGCATTGACTTGAAGATAAATCATGTGTTTCGCTTGGATTTGAAGGTAACTCATTTGTTTCGCATGCTGTTGAAGCTAAATCATATATATCACAAGTATTTGAAGCTAAACCACTTGCTTCGCATGGATTCGATGATCAGCCTCCTACTTCGCATTGATTTGATGCTAAATCATGTGTTTCGCATGGATTTGAAGCTAACTCGTTTGTTTCGCATGCTGTTGAAGCTAAATCATGTATATCACAAGTATTTGAAGCTACATCATACGTTTCGCATGGATTCCAAGATAACCCTTCTAATTCGCATTGATTTGAAGCTAAATCATGTGTTTCGCATGGATTTGAAGCTAACTCGTTTGTTTCGCATGCTGTTGAAGCTAAATCATGTATATCACAAGTATAAGAAGCTAATCCATTTGTTTCGCATGGATTCGAAGATATGCCTACTTCTTCGCATTGATTTGAACCTAAATCATGTGTTTCGCATGGATTTGAATCTAACTCGTTTGTTTCGGATGCTGTTGAAGTAAAATCATGTATATCACAAGTATTTGTATCTATATCATTTGTTTCGCATGGATTCGAATATAACCCTTCTAATTCGCATTGATTTGAAGCTAAATCATGTGTTTCGCTTGGATTTGAAGCTAACTCGTTTTTTTCGCTAGTAGTTGAAGCTAAATCATGCATATCACAAGTATTTGAAGCTAAACCATTTGATTCCCATGGTTTTGAAGCCATGCTTTCTATATCGCATTGACTTGAAGATAAATCATGTGTTTCGCTTGGATTTGAAGATAACTCATTTGTTTCGCATGCTGTTGAAGCTAAATCATGTATATCACAAGTATTTGAAGCTAAACCACTTGCTTCGCATGGATTCGATGATCAGCCTCCTACTTCGCATTGATTTGATGCTAAATCATGTGTTTCGCATGGATTTGAAGCTAACTCGTTTGTTTCGCATGCTGTTGAAGCTAAATCATGTATATCACAAGTATTTGAAGCTACATCATACGTTTCGCATGGATTCCAAGATAACCCTTCTAATTCGCCTTGATTTGAAGCTAAATCATGTGTTTCGCATGGATTTGAAGCTAACTCGTTTGTTTCGCATGCTGTTGAAGCTAAATCATGTATATCACAAGTATTTGAAGCTAAACCATTTGTTACGCATGGATTCGAAGATCAGCCTTCTACTTCGCATTGATTTGATGCTAAATCATGTGTTTCGCATGGATTTGAAGCTAACTCGGTTGTTTCGCATGCTGTTGAAGCTAAATCATGTATATCACAAGTATTTGAAGCTAAACCATTTGCTTCGCATGGATTCGAAGATCAGCCTTCTACTACGCATTGATTTGATGATAAATCATGTGTTCCGCTCGGTTTTGAAGCTAACTCGTTTGTTTCGCATGCTGTTGAAGCTAAATCATGTATATCACAAGTATTTGAAGCTATATCATATGTTTGGCATGGATTCCAAGATAACCCTTCTAATTCGCATAGATTTGAAGATAAATCATGTGTTTCGCTTGGATTTGAATATAACTCATTTGTTTCGCATGCTGTTGAAGCTAAATCATGTATATCACAAGTATTTGAAGCTAAACCATTTGCTTCGCATGGATTCGAAGATAACCCTTCTAATTCGCATTGATTTGAAGCTAAATCATGTGTTTCGCTTGGATTTGAAGCTAACTCGATTTTTCGCTAGTTGTTGAAGCTAAATCATGCATATCACAAGTATTTGAAGCTAAACCATTTGATTCCCATGGTTTTGAAGCCAAGCTTTCTACATCGCATTGACTTGAAGATAAATCATGTGTTTCGCTTGGATTTGAAGATAACTCATTTGTTTCGCATGCTGTTGAAGCTAAATCATGTATATCACAAGTATTTGAAGCTAAACCACTTGCTTCGCATGGATTCGATGATCAGCCTCCTACTTCGCATTGATTTGATGCTAAATCATGTGTTTCGCATGGATTTGAAGCTAACTCGTTTGTTTCGCATGCTGTTGAAGCTAAATCATGTATATCACAAGTATTTGAAGCTACATCATACGTTTCGCATGGATTCCAAGATAATCCTTCTAATTCGCATTGATTTGAAGCTAAATCATGTGTTTCGCATGGATTTGAAGCTAACTCGTTTGTTTCGCATGCTGTTGAAGCTAAATCATGTATATCACAAGTATTTGAAGCTATATCATACGTTTCGCATGGATTCCAAGATAACCCTTCTAATTCGCATAGATTTGAAGATAAATCATGTGTTTCGCTTGGATTTGAATATAACTCATTTGTTTCGCATGCTGTTGAAGCTAAATCATGTATATCACAAGTATTTGAAGCTAAACCATTTGCTTCGCATGGATTCGAAGATCAGCCTTCTACTTCGCATTGATTTGATGCTAAATCATGTGTTTCGCATGGATTTGAAGCTAACTCGTTTGTTTCGCATGCTGTTGAAGCTAAATCATGTATACCACAAGTATTTGAAGCTATATCATACGTTTCGCATGGATTCCAAGATAACCCTTCTAATTCGCATTGATTTGAAGCTAAATCATGTGTTTCGCATGGATTTGAAGCTAACTCGTTTATTTCGCATGCTGTTGACGCTAAATCATGTATATCACAAGTATAAGAAGCTAATCCATTTGTTTCGCATGGATTCGAAGATATGCCTACTTCTTCGCATTGATTTGATGCTAAATCATGTGTTTCGCATGGATTTGAATCTAACTCGTTTGTTTCGCATGCTGTTGAAGCTAAATCATGTATACCACAAGTATTTGAAGCTATATCATACGTTTCGCATGGATTCCAAGATAACCCTTCTAATTCGCATTGATTTGAAGCTAAATCATGTGTTTCGCATGGATTTGAAGCTAACTCGTTTATTTCGCATGCTGTTGAAGCTAAATCATGTATATCACAAGTATAAGAAGCTAATCCATTTGTTTCGCATGGATTCGAAGATATGCCTACTTCTTCGCATTGATTTGAACCTAAATCATGTGTTTCGCATGGATTTGAATCTAACTCGTTTGTTTCGGATGCTGTTGAAGTTAAATCATGTATATCACAGGTATTTGTAGCTATATCATTTGTTTCGCATGGATTCGAAGATAACCCTTCTAATTCGCATTTATTTGAAGCTAAATCATGTGTTTCACTTGGATTTGAAGCTAACTCGTTTTTTTCGCTAGTAGTTGAAGCTAAATCATGCATATCACAAGTATTTGAAGCTAAACCATTTAATTCCCATGGTTTTGAAGCCAAGCTTTCTACATCGCATTGACTTGAAGATAAATCATGTGTTTCGCTTGGATTTGAAGATAAAAAATTTGTTTCGCATGCTGTTGAAGCTAAATCATGTATATCACAAGTATTTGAAGCTAAACCACTTGCTTCGCATGGATTCGATGATCAGCCTCCTACTTCGCATTGATTTGATATTAAATCATGTGTTTCGCATGGATTTGAAGCTAACTCGTTTGTTTCGCATGCTGTTGAAGCTAAATCATGTATATCACAAGTATTTGAAGCTAAACCATTTGTTACGCATGGATTCGAAGATCAGCCTTCTACTTCGCATTGATTTGATGCTAAATCATGTGTTTCGCATGGATTTGAAGCTAACTCGTTTTTTTCGCTAGTAGTTGAAGCTAAATCATGCATATCACAAGTATTTGAAGCTAAACCATTTGATTCCCATGGTTTTGAAGCCAAGCTTTCTACATCGCATTGACTTGAAGATAAATCATGTGTTTCGCTTGGATTTGAAGATAACTCATTTGTTTCGCATGCTGTTGAAGCTAAATCATATATATCACAAGTATTTGAAGCTAAACCATTTGTTTCGCATTTATTCGATGCTAAGCCTTCTACTTCGCATTGATTTGATGCTAAATCATGTGTTTCGCATGGATTTGAAGCTAACTCGTTTGTTTTGCATGCTGTTGAAGCTAAATCATGTATACCACAAGTATTTGAAGCTATATCATACGTTTCGCATGGATTCCAAGATAACCCTCCTACTTCGCATTGATTTGAAGCTAAATCATGTGTTTCGCATGGATTTGAAGCTAACTCGTTTGTTTCGCATGCTGTTGAAGCTAAATCATATATATCACAAGTATTTGAAGCTAAACCATTTGTTTCGCATTTATTCGATGCTAAGCCTTCTACTTCGCATTGATTTGAGGCTAAATCATGTGTTTCGCTCGGTTTTGAAGCTAACTCGTTTGTTTCGCATGCTGTTGAAGCTAAATCATGTATATCACAAGTATTTGAAGCTATATCATACGTTTCGCATGGATTCCAAGATAACCCTTCTAATTCGCATAGATTTGAAGGTAAATCATGTGTTTCGCTTGGATTTGAATATAACTCATTTGTTTCGCATGCTGTTGAAGCTAAATCATGTATATCACAAGTATTTGAAGCTAAACCATTTGTATCGCATGGGATCGAATATAAGCCTCCTACTTCGCATTGATTTGAAGCTAAATCATGTGTTTCGCATGGATTTGAAGCTAACTCGTTTGTTTCGCATGCTGTTGAAACTAAATCATGTATATCACAAGTATTTGAAGCTAAACCATTTGCTTCGCATGGATTCGAAGATCAGCCTTCTACTTCGCATTGATTTGATGCTAAATCATGTGTTTCGCATGGATTTGAAGCTAACTCGTTTGTTTCGCATGCTGTTGAAGCTAAATCATGTATACCACAAGTATTTGAAGCTATATCATACGTTTCGCATGGATTCCAAGATAACCCTTCTAATTTGCATTGATTTGAAGCTAAATCATGTGTTTCGCATGGATTTGAAGCTAACTCGTTTATTTCGCCTGCTGTTGAAGCTAAATCATGTATATCACAAGCATAAGAAGCTAATCCATTTGTTTCGCATGGATTCGAAGATATGCCTACTTCTTCGCATTGATTTGAAGCTAAATCATGTGTTTCGCATGGATTTGAAGCTAACTCGTTTTTTTCGCTAGTAGTTGAAGCTAAATCATGCATATCACAAGTATTTGAAGCTAAACCAATTGATTCCCATGGTTTTGAAGCCAAGCTTTCTACATCGCATTGACTTGAAGATAAATCATGTGTTTCGTTTGGATTTGAAGCTAACTCGTTTATTTCGCATGCTGTTGAAGCTAAATCATGTAATCACAAGTATTTGCAGCTAAACCATTTGTTACGCATGGATTCGAAGATCAGCCTTCTACATCGCATTGATTTGAAGCTAAATCATGTGTTTCGCTTGGATTTGAAGATAACTCGTTTTTTTCGCTAGTAGTTGAAGCTAAATCATGCATATCACAAGTATTTGAAGCTAAACCATTTGATTCCCATGGTTTTGAAGCCAAGCTTTCTACATCGCATTGACATGAAGATAAATCATGTGTTTCGCTTGGATTTGAAGATAACTCATTTGTTTCGCATGGATTTGAAGCTAACTCGTTTGTTTCGCATGCTGTTGAAGCTAAATCATGTATATCACAAGTATTTGAAGCTAAACCATTTGTATCGCATGGGATCGAAGATAAGCCTCCTACTTCGCATTGATTTGAAGCTAAATCATGTGTTTCGCATGGATTTGAAGCTAACTCGTTTGTTTCGCATGCAGTTGAAGCTAAATCATATATATCACAAGTATTTGAAGCTAAACCATTTGTTTCGCATTTATTCGAAGCAAAGCCTTCTACTTCGCATTGATTTGAGGCTAAATCATGTGTTTCGCTCGGTTTTGAAGCTAACTCGTTTGTTTCGCATGCTGTTGAAGCTAAATCATTTATATCACAAGTATTTGAAGCTATATCATACGTTTCGCATGGATTCCAAGATAACCCTTCTAATTCGCATAGATTTGAAGATAAATCATGTGTGTCGCTTGGATTTGAATATAACTCATTTGTTTCGCATGCTGTTGAAGCTACATCATGTATATCACAAGTATTTGAAGCTAAACCATTTGCTTCGCATGGATTCGAAGATCAGCCTTCTACTTCGCATTGATTTGATGCTAAATCATGTGTTTCGCATGGATTTGAAGCTAACTCGTTTGTTTCGCATGCTGTTGAAGCTAAATCATGTATACCACAAGTATTTGAAGCTATATCATACGTTTCGCATGGATTCCAAGATAACCCTTGTAATTCGCATTGATTTGAAGCTAAATCATGTGTTTCGCTTGGATTTGAAGCTAACTCGTTTATTTCGCCTGCTGTTGAAGCTAAATCATGTATATCACAAGTATAAGAAGCTAATCCATTTCTTTCGCATGGATTCGAAGATATGCCTACTTCTACGCATTGATTTGAAGCTAAATCATGTGTTTCGCATGGATTTGAATCTAACTCGTTTGTTTGGGATGCTGTTGAAGTTAAATCATGTATATCACAAGTATTTGAAGCTAAACCATTTGATTCCCATGGTTTTGAAGCCAAGCTTTCTACATCGCATTGACTTGAAGATAAATCATGTGTTTCGCTTGGATTTGAAGATAACTCATTTGTTTCGCATGCTGTTGAAGCTAAATCATGTATATCACAAGTATTTGAAGCTAAACCACATGCTTCGCATGGATTCGATGATCATCCTCCTACTTCGCATTGATTTGATGCTAAGTCATGTGTTTCGCATGGATTTGAAGCTAACTCGTTTGTTTCGCATGCTGTTGAAGCTAAATCATGTATATCACAAGTATTTGAAGCTAAACCATTTGTTTCGCATGGATTCGAAGATAAGCCTTCTACTTCGCATTGATTTTAATCTAAATCATGTCTTTCGCATGGATTTAAAGGTAACTCGTTTGTTTCGCATGCAGTTGAAGCTGAATCATGTATATCACAAGTATTTGAAGCTAAACTATTCGTTTCGCATGGATTCGAAGTTAACTCGTTTGTTTCGCTTACAGTTGAAGCTAAATCACGTATATCACAAGTATTTGCAGCTAAACCATTTGTTTCGCATCGATACGAAGATAACCCTTCTACTTCGCATTGATTTGAAGCTAAATCATGTGTTTCGCATGGATTTGAATCTAACTCGTTTATTTCGCATGCTGTTGAAGCTAAATCATGTATATCACAAGTATAAGAAGCTATATCATACGTTTCGCATGGATTCCAATATAACCCTTCTAATTCGCATTGATTTGAATCTAAATCATGTGTTTCGCATGGATTTGAAGCTAACTCGTTTATTTCGCAAGCTGTTGAAGCTAAATCATGTAATCACAAGTATTTGCAGCTAAACCATTTGTTACGCATGGATTCGAAGATCAGCCTTCTACTTCGCATTGATTTGAAGCTAAATCATGTGTTTCGCATGGACTTGAAGCTAACTCGTTTGTTTCGCATGCTGTTGAAGCTAAATCATGTATATCACAAGTATTTGAAGCTAAACCATTTGTTACGCTTGGATTCGAAGATCAGCCTTCTACTTCGCATTGATTTGATGCTAAATCATGTGTTTCGCATGGATTTGAAGCTAACTCGTTTGTTTCGTATGCTGTTGAAGCTAAATCATGTATATCACAAGTATTTGAAGCTATATCATACGTTTCGCATGGATTCCAAGATAACCCTTCTAATTCGCATTGATTTGAAGCTAAATCATGTGTTTCGCATGGATTTGAAGCTAACTCGTTTATTTCGCATGCTGTTGAAGCTAAATCATGTATATCACAAGTATAAGAAGCTAATCCATTTGTTTCGCATGGATTCGAAGATAACCCTTCTAATTCGTATTGATTTGAAGCTAAATCATGTGTTTCGCTTTGATTTGAAGCTAACTCGTTTTTTTCGCTAGTAGTTGAAGCTAAATCATGCATATCACAAGTATTTGAAGCTAAACCATTTGATTCCCATGGTTTTGAAGCCAAGCTTTCTACATCGCATTGACTTGAAGATAAATCATGTGTTTCGCTTGGATTTGAAGATAACTCATTTGTTTCGCATGCTGTTGAAGCTAAATCATGTATATCACAAGTATTTGAAGCTAAACCACTTGCTTCGCATGGATTCGATGATCAGCCTCCTACTTCGCATTGATTTGATGCTAAATCATGTGTTTCGCATGGATTTGAAGCTAACTCGTTTGTTTCGCATGCTGTTGCAGCTAAATCATGTATACCACAAGTATTTGAAGCTATATCATACGTTTCGCATGGATTCCAAGATAACCCTTCTAATTCGCATTGATTTGAAGCTAAATCATGTGTTTCGCATGGATTTGAAGCTAACTCGTTTATTTCGCCTGCTGTTGAAGCTAAATCATGTATATCACAAGCATAAGAAGCTAATCCATTTGTTTCGCATGGATTCGAAGATATGCCTACTTCTTCGCATTGATTTGAAGCTAAATCATGTGTTTCGCATGGATTTGAAGCTAACTCGTTTTTTTCGCTAGTAGTTGAAGCTAAATCATGCATATCACAAGTATTTGAAGCTAAACCAATTGATTCCCATGGTTTTGAAGCCAAGCTTTCTACATCGCATTGACTTGAAGATAAATCATGTGTTTCGTTTGGATTTGAAGCTAACTCGTTTATTTCGCATGCTGTTGAAGCTAAATTATGTAATCACAAGTATTTGCAGCTAAACCATTTGTTACGCATGGATTCGATGATCAGCCTCCTACTTCGCATTGATTTGATGCTAAATCATGTGTTTCGCATGAATTTGAAGCTAACTCGTTTTTTTCGCATGCTGTTGAAGCTAAATCATGTATATCACAAGTATTTGAAGCTATATCATACGTTTCGCATGGATTCCAAGATAACCCTTCTAATTCGCATTGATTTGAAGCTAAATCATCTGTTTCGCATGGATTTGAAGCTAACTCGTTTATTTCGCATTCTGTTGAAGCTAAATCATGTATATCACAAGTATAAGAAGCTAATCCGTTTGTTTCGCATGGATTCAAAGATAAGCCTTCTACTTCGCATTGATTTGAAGCTAAATCATGTGTTTCGCATGGATTTGAAGCTAACTCGTTTGTTTCGCATGCTGTTGAAGCTAAATCATGTATATCACAAGTATTTGAAGCTAAACCATTTGTTACGCATGGATTCGAAGATCAGCCTTCTACTTCGCATTGATTTGATGCTAAATCATGTGTTTCGCATGGATTTGAAGCTAACTCGTTTGTTTCGCATGCTGTTGAAGCTAAATCATGTATATCACAAGTATTTGAAGCTAAACCATTTGTATCGCATGGGATCGAAGATAAGCCTCCTACTTTGCATTGATTTGAAGCTAAATCATGTGTTTCGCATGGATTTGAAGCTAACTCGTTTGTTTCGCATGCAGTTGAAGCTAAATCATATATATCACAAGTATTTGAAGCTAAACCATTTGTTTCGCATTTATTCGAAGCAAAGCCTTCTACTTCGCATTGATTTGAGGCTAAATCATGTGTTTCGCTCGGTTTTGAAGCTAACTCGTTTGTTTCGCATGCTGTTGAAGCTAAATCATGTATATCACAAGTATTTGAAGCTATATCATACGTTTCGCATGGATTCCAAGATAACCCTTCTAATTCGCATAGATTTGAAGATAAATCATGTGTGTCGCTTGGATTTGAATATAACTCATTTGTTTCGCTAGTAGTTGAAGCTAAATCATGCATATCACAAGTATTTGAAGCTAAACCATTTGCTTCGCATGGATTCGAAGATCAGCCTTCTACTTCGCATTGATTTGATGCTAAATCATGTGTTTCGCATGGATTTGAAGCTAACTCGTTTGTTTCGCATGCTGTTGAAGCTAAATCATGTATACCACAAGTATTTGAAGCTATATCATACGTTTCGCATGGATTCCAAGATAACCCTTGTAATTCGCATTGATTTGAAGCTAAATCATGTGTTTCGCTTGGATTTGAAGCTAACTCGTTTATTTCGCCTGCTGTTGAAGCTAAATCATGTATATCACAAGTATAAGAAGCTAATCCATTTGTTTCGCATGGATTCGAAGATATTCCTACTTCTACGCATTGATTTGAAGCTAAATCATGTGTTTCGCATGGATTTGAATCTAACTCGTTTGTTTCGGATGCTGTTGAAGTTAAATCATGTATATCACAAGTATTTGAAGCTGAAACCATTTGATTCCCATGGTTTTGAAGCCAAGCTTTCTACATCGCATTGACTTGAAGATAAATCATGTGTTTCGCTTGGATTTGAAGATAACTCATTTGTTTCGCATGCTGTTGAAGCTAAATCATGTATATCACAAGTATTTGAAGCTAAACCACATGCTTCGCATGGATTCGATGATCATCCTCCTACTTCGCATTGATTTGATGCTAAGTCATGTGCTTCGCATGGATTTGAAGCTAACTCGTTTGTTTCGCATGCTGTTGAAGCTAAATCATGTATATCACAAGTATTTGAAGCTAAACCATTTGTTTCGCATGGATTCGAAGATAAGCCTTCTACTTCGCATTGATTTTAATCTAAATCATGTCTTTCGCATGGATTTAAAGGTAACTCGTTTCTTTCGCATGCAGTTGAAGCTGAATCATGTATATCACAAGTATTTGAAGCTAAACTATTCGTTTCGCATGGATTCGAAGTTAACTCGTTTGTTTCGCATACAGTTGAAGCTAAATCACGTATATCACAAGTATTTGCAGCTAAACCATTTGTTTCGCATCGATACGAAGATAACCCTTCTACTTCGCATTGATTTGAAGCTAAATCATGTGTTTCGCATGGATTTGAAGCTAACTCGTTTGTTTCGCATGCTGTTGAAGCTAAATCATGTATATCACAAGTATTTGAAGCTAAACCATTTGTTACGCATGGATTCGAAGATCAGCCTTCTACTTCGCATTGATTTGATGCTAAATCATGTGTTTCGCATGGATTTGAAGCTAACTCGTTTGTTTCGCATGCTGTTGAAGCTAAATCATGTATATCACAAGTATTTGAAGCTAAACCATTTGTATCGCATGGGATCGAAGATAAGCCTCCTACTTTGCATTGATTTGAAGCTAAATCATGTGTTTCGCATGGATTTGAAGCTAACTCGTTTGTTTCGCATGCAGTTGAAGCTAAATCATATATATCACAAGTATTTGAAGCTAAACCATTTGTTTCGCATTTATTCGAAGCAAAGCCTTCTACTTCGCATTGATTTGAGGCTAAATCATGTGTTTCGCTCGGTTTTGAAGCTAACTCGTTTGTTTCGCATGCTGTTGAAGCTAAATCATGTATATCACAAGTATTTGAAGCTATATCATACGTTTCGCATGGATTCCAAGATAACCCTTCTAATTCGCATAGATTTGAAGATAAATCATGTGTGTCGCTTGGATTTGAATATAACTCATTTGTTTCGCATGCTGTTGAAGCTAAATCATGTATATCACAAGTATTTGAAGCTAAACCATTTGCTTCGCATGGATTCGAAGATCAGCCTTCTACTTCGCATTGATTTGATGCTAAATCATGTGTTTCGCATGGATTTGAAGCTAACTCGTTTGTTTCGCATGCTGTTGAAGCTAAATCATGTATACCACAAGTATTTGAAGCTATATCATACGTTTCGCATGGATTCCAAGATAACCCTTGTAATTCGCATTGATTTGAAGCTAAATCATGTGTTTCGCTTGGATTTGAAGCTAACTCGTTTATTTCGCCTGCTGTTGAAGCTAAATCATGTATATCACAAGTATAAGAAGCTAATCCATTTGTTTCGCATGGATTCGAAGATATTCCTACTTCTACGCATTGATTTGAAGCTAAATCATGTGTTTCGCATGGATTTGAATCTAACTCGTTTGTTTCGGATGCTGTTGAAGTTAAATCATGTATATCACAAGTATTTGAAGCTAAACCATTTGATTCCCATGGTTTTGAAGCCAAGCTTTCTACATCGCATTGACTTGAAGATAAATCATGTGTTTCGCTTGGATTTGAAGATAACTCATTTGTTTCGCATGCTGTTGAAGCTAAATCATGTATATCACAAGTATTTGAAGCTAAACCACATGCTTCGCATGGATTCGATGATCATCCTCCTACTTCGCATTGATTTGATGCTAAGTCATGTGCTTCGCATGGATTTGAAGCTAACTCGTTTGTTTCGCATGCTGTTGAAGCTAAATCATGTATATCACAAGTATTTGAAGCTAAACCATTTGTTTCGCATGGATTCGAAGATAAGCCTTCTACTTCGCATTGATTTTAATCTAAATCATGTCTTTCGCATGGATTTAAAGGTAACTCGTTTCTTTCGCATGCAGTTGAAGCTGAATCATGTATATCACAAGTATTTGAAGCTAAACTATTCGTTTCGCATGGATTCGAAGTTAACTCGTTTGTTTCGCATACAGTTGAAGCTAAATCACGTATATCACAAGTATTTGCAGCTAAACCATTTGTTTCGCATCGATACGAAGATAACCCTTCTACTTCGCATTGATTTGAAGCTAAATCATGTGTTTCGCATGGATTTGAATCTAACTCGTTTATTTCGCATGCTGTTGAAGCTAAATCATGTATATCACAAGTATAAGAAGCTATATCATACGTTTCGCATGGATTCCAATATAACCCTTCTAATTCGCATTGATTTGAATCTAAATCATGTGTTTCGCATGGATTTGAAGCTAACTCGTTTATTTCGCAAGCTGTTGAAGCTAAATCATGTAATCACAAGTATTTGCAGCTAAACCATTTGTTACGCATGGATTCGAAGATCAGCCTTCTACTTCGCATTGATTTGAAGCTAAATCATGTGTTTCGCATGGACTTGAAGCTAACTCGTTTGTTTCGCATGCTGTTGAAGCTAAATCATGTATATCACAAGTATTTGAAGCTAAACCATTTGTTACGCTTGGATTCGAAGATCAGCCTTCTACTTCGCATTGATTTGATGCTAAATCATGTGTTTCGCATGGATTTGAAGCTAACTCGTTTGTTTCGCATGCTGTTGAAGCTAAATCATGTATATCACAAGTATTTGAAGCTATATCATACGTTTCGCATGGATTCCAAGATAACCCTTCTAATTCGCATTGATTTGAAGCTAAATCATGTGTTTCGCATGGATTTGAAGCTAACTCGTTTATTTCGCATGCTGTTGAAGCTAAATCATGTATATCACAAGTATAAGAAGCTAATCCATTTGTTTCGCATGGATTCGAAGATAACCCTTCTAATTCGCATTGATTTGAAGCTAAATCATGTGTTTCGCTTGGATTTGAATCTAACTCGTTTTTTTCGCTAGTAGTTGAAGCTAAATCATGCATATCACAAGTATTTGAAGCTAAACCATTTGATTCCCATGGTTTTGAAGCCAAGCTTTCTACATCGCATTGACTTGAAGATAAATCATGTGTTTCGCTTGGATTTGAAGATAACTCATTTGTTTCGCATGCTGTTGTAGCTAAATCATGTATATCACAAGTATTTGAAGCTAAACCACTTGCTTCGCATGGATTCGATGATCAGCCTCCTACTTCGCATTGATTTGATGCTAAATCATGTGTTTCGCATGAATTTGAAGCTAACTCGTTTGTTTCGCATGCTGTTGAAGCTAAATCATGTATATCACAAGTATTTGAAGCTAAACCATATGTATCGCATGGGATCGAAGATAAGCCTCCTACTTCGCATTGATTTGAAGCTAAATCATGTGTTTCGCATGGATTTGAAGCTAACTCGTTTGTTTCGCATGCTGTTGAAGCTAAATCATATATATCACA
This sequence comes from Megalopta genalis, assembly GCF_051020955.1. Lineage (NCBI taxonomy): Eukaryota > Metazoa > Arthropoda > Insecta > Hymenoptera > Halictidae > Megalopta > Megalopta genalis. The sequence continues at coordinate 89,107 of NW_027476925.1, read as the reverse complement.
AGTATTTGAAGCTAAACCATTTGTTTCGCATTTATTCGATGCTAAGCCTTCTACTTCGCATTGATTTGAGGCTAAATCATGTGTTTCGCTCGGTTTTGAAGCTAACTCGTTTGTTTCGCATGCTGTTGAAGCTAAATCATGTATATCACAAGTATTTGAAGCTATATCATACGTTTCGCATGGATTCCAAGATAACCCTTCTAATTCGCATTGATTTGAAGCTAAATCATGTGTTTCGCATGGATTTAAAGCTAACTCGTTTGTTTCGCATGCTGTTGAAGCTAAATCATGTATATCACAAGTATTTGAAGCTAAACCATTTGCTTCGCATGGATTCGAAGATCAGCCTTCTACTTCGCATTGATTTGATGCTTAATCATGTGTTTCGCATGGATTTGAAGCTAACTCGTTTGTTTCGCATGCTGTTGTAGCTAAATCATGTATACCACAAGTATTTGAAGCTATATCATACGTTTCGCATGGATTCCAAGTTAACCCTTCTAATTCGCATTGATTTGAAGCTAAATCATGTGTTTCGCTTGGATTTGAAGCTAACTCGTTTATTTCGCATGCTGTTGAAGCTAAATCATGTAATCACAAGTATTTGCAGCTAAACCATTTGTTACGCATGGATTCGAAGATCAGCCTTCTACTTCGCATTGATTTGAAGCTAAATCATGTGTTTCGCATGGATTTGAATCTAACTCGTTTATTTCGCATTCTGTTGAAGCTAAATCATGTATATCACAAGTATAAGAAGCTAATCCGTTTGTTTCGCATGGATTCAAAGATAAGCCTTCTACTTCTTATTGATTTGAAGCTAAATCATGTGTTTCGCATGGATTTGAAGCTAACTCGTTTGTTTCGCATGCTGTTGAAGCTAAATCATGTATATCACAAGTATTTGGAGCTGAACCATTTGCTTCGCATGGATTCGAAGATCAGCCTTCTACTTCGCATTGATTTAATGCTAAATCATGTGTTTCGCATGGATTTGAAGCTAACTCGTTTGTTTCGCATGCTGTTGAAGCTAAATCATGTATACCACAAGTATTTGAAGCTATATCATACGTTTCGCATGGATACCAAGATAACCCTTCTAATTCGCATTGATTTGAAGCTAAATCATGTGTTTCGCATGGATTTGAAGCTAACTCGTTTGTTTCGCATGCTGTTGAAGCTAAATCATATATATCACAAGTATTTGAAGCTAAACCATTTGTTTCGCATTTATTCGAAGCAAAGCCTTCTACTTCGCATTGATTTGAGGCTAAATCATGTGTTTCGCTCGGTTTTGAATATAACTCATTTGTTTCGCATGCTGTTGAAGCTAAATCATGTATATCACAAGTATTTGAAGCTAAACCATTTGCTTCGCATGGATTCGAAGATCAGCCTTCTACTTCGCATTGATTTGATGCTAAATCATGTGTTTCGCATGGATTTGAAGCTAACTCGTTTGTTTCGCATACTGTTGAAGCTAAATCATGTATACCACAAGTATTTGAAGCTATATCATACGTTTCGCATGGATTCCAAGATAACCCTTGTAATTCGCATTGATTTGAAGCTAAATCATGTGTTTCGCATGGATTTGAAGCTAACTCGTTTATTTCGCCTGCTGTTGAAGCTAAATCATGTATATCACAAGTATAAGAAGCTAATCCATTTGTTTCGCATGGATTCGAAGATATGCCTACTTCTTCGCATTGATTTGAAGCTAAATCATGTGTTTCGCATGGATTTGAATCTAACTCGTTTGTTTCGGATGCTGTTGAAGTTAAATCATGTATATCACAAGTATTTGAAGCTATATCATTTGTTTCGCATGGATTCGAAGATAACCCTTCTAATTCGCATTGATTTGAAGCTAAATCATGTGTTTCGCTTGGATTTGAAGCTAACTCGTTTTTTTCGCTAGTAGTTGAAACTAAATCATGCATATCACAAGTATTTGAAGCTAAACCATTTGATTCCCATGGTTTTGAAGCCAAGCTTTCTACATCGCATTGACTTGAAGATAAATCATGTGTTTCGCTTGGATTTGAAGATAACTCATTTGTTTCGCATGCTGTTGAAGCTAAATCATGTATATCACAAGTATTTGAAGCTAAACCACTTGCTTCGCATGGATTCGATGATCAGCCTCCTACTTCGCATTGATTTGATGCTAAATCATGTGTTTCGCATGAATTTGAAGCTAACTCGTTTTTTTCGCATGCTGTTGAAGCTAAATCATGTATATCACAAGTATTTGAAGCTATATCATACGTTTCGCATGGATTCCAAGATAACCCTTCTAATTCGCATTGATTTGAAGCTAAATCATGTGTTTCGCATGGATTTGAAGCTAACTCGTTTGTTTCGCATGCTGTTGAAGCTAAATCATGTATATCACAAGTATTTGAAGCTAAACCATTTGTTACGCATGGATTCGAAGATCAGCCTTCTACTTCGCATTGATTTGATGCTAAATCATGTGTTTCGCATGAATTTGAAGCTAACTCGTTTGTTTCGCATGCTGTTGAAGCTAAATCATGTATATCACAAGTATTTGAAGCTAAACCATTTGTATCGCATGGGATCGAAGATAAGCCTCCTACTTCGCATTGATTTGAAGCTAAATCATGTGTTTCGCATGGATTTGAAGCTAACTCGTTTGTTTCGCATGCTGTTGAAGCTAAATCGTATATATCACAAGTATTTGAAGCTAAACCATTTGTATCGGATGGGATCGAAGATAAGCCTCCTACTTCGCATTGATTTGAAGCTAAATCATGTGTTTCGCATGGATTTGAAGCTAACTCGTTTATTTCGCCTGCTGTTGAAGCTAAATCATGTATATCACAAGTATAAGAAGCTAATCCATTTGTTTCGCATGGATTCGAAGATATGCCTACTTCTTCGCATTGATTTGAAGCTAAATCATGTGTTTCGCATGGATTTGAAGCTAACTCGTTTTTTTCGCTAGTAGTTGAAGCTAAATCATGCATATCACAAGTATTTGAAGCTAAACCATTTGATTCCCATGGTTTTGAAGCCAAGCTCTCTACATCGCATTGATTTGAAGCTAAATCATGTGTTTCGCATGGATTTAAAGCTAACTCGTTTGTTTCGCATGCTGTTGAAGCTAAATCATGTATATCACAAGTATTTGAAGCTAAACCATTTGCTTCGCATGGATTCGAAGATCAGCCTTCTACTTCGCATTGATTTGATGCTAAATCATGTGTTTCGCATGGATTTGAAGCTAACTCGTTTGTTTCGCATGCTGTTGTAGCTAAATCATGTATACCACAAGTATTTGAAGCTATATCATACGTTTCGCATGGATTCCAAGATAACCCTTCTAATTCGCATTGATTTGAAGCTAAATCATGTGTTTCGCATGGATTTGAAGCTAACTCGTTTATTTCGCCTGCTGTTGAAGCTAAATCATGTATATCACAAGTATAAGAAGCTAATCCATTTGATTCGCATGGATTCGAAGATATGCCTACTTCTTCGCATTGATTTGAACCTAAATCATGTGTTTCGCATGGATTTGAATCTAACTCGTTTGTTTCGGATGCTGTTGAAGTTAAATCATGCATATCACAAGTATTTGAAGCTAAACCATTTGATTCCCATGGTTTTGAAGCCAAGCTCTCTACATCGCATTGATTTGAAGCTAAATCATGTGTTTCGCATGGATTTAAAGCTAACTCGTTTGTTTCGCATGCTGTTGAAGCTAAATCATGCATATCACAAGTATTTGAAGCTAAACCATTTGATTCCCATGGTTTTGAAGCCAAGCTTTCTACATCGCATTGACTTGAAGATAAATCATGTGTTTCGCTTGGATTTGAAGCTAACTCGTTTATTTCGCATGCTGTTGAAGCTAAATCATGTAATCACAAGTATTTGCAGCTAAACCATTTGTTACGCATGGATTCGAAGATCAGCCTTCTACTTCGCATTGATTTGAAGCTAAATCATGTGTTTCGCATGGATTTGAATCTAACTCGTTTATTTCGCATTCTGTTGAAGCTAAATCATGTATATCACAAGTATAAGAAGCTAATCCGTTTGTTTCGCATGGATTCAAAGATAAGCCTTCTACTTCTTATTGATTTGAAGCTAAATCATGTGTTTCGCATGGATTTGAAGCTAACTCGTTTGTTTCGCATGCTGTTGAAGCTAAATCATGTATATCACAAGTATTTGGAGCTGAACCATTTGCTTCGCATGGATTCGAAGATCAGCCTTCTACTTCGCATTGATTTAATGCTAAATCATGTGTTTCGCATGGATTTGAAGCTAACTCGTTTGTTTCGCATGCTGTTGAAGCTAAATCATGTATACCACAAGTATTTGAAGCTATATCATACGTTTCGCATGGATACCAAGATAACCCTACTAATTCGCATTGATTTGAAGCTAAATCATGTGTTTCGCATGGATTTGAAGCTAACTCGTTTGTTTCGCATGCTGTTGAAGCTAAATCATGTATATCACAAGTATTTGAAGCTAAACCATTTGCTTCGCATGGATTCGAAGATCAGCCTTCTACTTCGCATTGATTTGATGCTAAATCATGTGTTTCGCATGGATTTGAAGCTAACTCGTTTGTTTCGCATGCTGTTGTAGCTAAATCATGTATACAACAAGTATTTGAAGCTATATCATACGTTTCGCATGGATTCCAAGATAACCCTTCTAATTCGCATTGATTTGAAGCTAAATCATGTGTTTCGCATGGATTTGAAGCTAACTCGTTTATTTCGCCTGCTGTTGAAGCTAAATCATGTATATCACAAGTATAAGAAGCTAATCCATTTGATTCGCATGGATTCGAAGATATGCCTACTTCTTCGCATTGATTTGAAGCTAAATCATGTGTTTCGCATGGATTTGAAGCTAACTCGTTTTTTTCGCTAGTAGTTGAAGCTAAATCATGCATATCACAAGTATTTGAAGCTAAACCATTTGATTCCCATGGTTTTGAAGCCAAGCTTTCTACATCGCATTGACTTGAAGATAAATCATGTGTTTCGCTTGGATTTGAAGCTAACTCGTTTATTTCGCATGCTGTTGAAGCTAAATCATGTAATCACAAGTATTTGCAGCTAAACCATTTGTTACGCATGGATTCGAAGATCAGCCTTCTACTTCGCATTGATTTGAAGCTAAATCATGTGTTTCGCATGGATTTGAATCTAACTCGTTTATTTCGCATTCTGTTGAAGCTAAATCATGTATATCACAAGTATAAGAAGCTAATCCGTTTGTTTCGCATGGATTCAAAGATAAGCCTTCTACTTCTTATTGATTTGAAGCTAAATCATGTGTTTCGCATGGATTTGAAGCTAACTCGTTTGTTTCGCATGCTGTTGAAGCTAAATCATGTATATCACAAGTATTTGGAGCTGAACCATTTGCTTCGCATGGATTCGAAGATCAGCCTTCTACTTCGCATTGATTTAATGCTAAATCATGTGTTTCGCATGGATTTGAAGCTAACTCGTTTGTTTCGCATGCTGTTGAAGCTAAATCATGTATACCACAAGTATTTGAAGCTATATCATACGTTTCGCATGGATACCAAGATAACCCTTCTAATTCGCATTGATTTGAAGCTAAATCATGTGTTTCGCATGGATTTGAAGCTAACTCGTTTGTTTCGCATGCTGTTGAAGCTAAATCATATATATCACAAGTATTTGAAGCTAAACCATTTGTTTCGCATTTATTCGAAGCAAAGCCTTCTACTTCGCATTGATTTGAGGCTAAATCATGTGTTTCGCTCGGTTTTGAATATAACTCATTTGTTTCGCATGCTGTTGAAGCTAAATCATGTATATCACAAGTATTTGAAGCTAAACCATTTGCTTCGCATGGATTCGAAGATCAGCCTTCTACTTCGCATTGATTTGATGCTAAATCATGTGTTTCGCATGGATTTGAAGCTAACTCGTTTGTTTCGCATACTGTTGAAGCTAAATCATGTATACCACAAGTATTTGAAGCTATATCATACGTTTCGCATGGATGCCAAGATAACCCTTGTAATTCGCATTGATTTGAAGCTAAATCATGTGTTTCGCATGGATTTGAAGCTAACTCGTTTATTTCGCCTGCTGTTGAAGCTAAATCATGTATATCACAAGTATAAGAAGCTAATCCATTTGTTTCGCATGGATTCGAAGATATGCCTACTTCTTCGCATTGATTTGAAGCTAAATCATGTGTTTCGCATGGATTTGAATCTAACTCGTTTGTTTCGGATGCTGTTGAAGTTAAATCATGTATATCACAAGTATTTGAAGCTATATCATTTGTTTCGCATGGATTCGAAGATAACCCTTCTAATTCGCATTGATTTGAAGCTAAATCATGTGTTTCGCTTGGATTTGAAGCTAACTCGTTTTTTTCGCTAGTAGTTGAAGCTAAATCATGCATATCACAAGTATTTGAAGCTAAACCATTTGATTCCCATGGTTTTGAAGCCAAGCTTTCTACTTCGCATTGATTTGAAGCTAAATCATGTGTTTCGCATGGACTTGAAGCTAACTCGTTTGTTTCGCATGCTGTTGAAGCTAAATCATGTATATCACAAGTATTTGAAGCTAAACCATTTGTTACGCTTGGATTCGAAGATCATCCTCCTACTTCGCATTGATTTGATGCTAAGTCATGTGTTTCGCATGGATTTGAAGCTAACTCGTTTGTTTCGCATGCTGTTGAAGCTAAATCATGTATATCACAAGTATTTGAAGCTATATCATACGTTTCGCATGGATTCCAAGATAACCCATCTAATTCGCATTGATTTGAAGCTAAATCATGTGTTTCGCATGGATTTGAAGCTAACTCGTTTATTTCGCATGCTGTTGAAGCTAAATCATGCATATCACAAGTATAAGAAGCTAATCCATTTGTTTCGCATGGTTTTGAAGCCAAGCTTTCTACATCGCATTGACTTGAAGATAAATCATGTGTTTCGATTGGATTTGAAGATAACTCATTTGTTTCGCATGCTGTTGAAGCTAAATCATGTATATCACAAGTATTTGAAGCTAAACCACTTGCTTCGCATGGATTCGATGATCAGCCTCCTACTTCGCATTGATTTGATGCTAAATCATGTGTTTCGCATGAATTTGAAGCTAACTCGTTTTTTTCGCATGCTGTTGAAGCTAAATCATGTATATCACAAGTATTTGAAGCTATATCATACGTTTCGCATGGATTCCAAGATAACCCTTCTAATTCGCATTGATTTGAAGCTAAATCATGTGTTTCGCATGGATTTGAAGCTAACTCGTTTGTTTCGCATGCTGTTGAAGCTAAATCATGTATATCACAAGTATTTGAAGCTAAACCATTTGTTACGCATGGATTCGAAGATCAGCCTTCTACTTCGCATTGATTTGATGATAAATCATGTGTTTCGCATGGATTTGAAGCTAACTCGTTTGTTTCGCATGCTGTTGAAGCTAAATCATGTATATCACAAGTATTTGAAGCTAAACCATTTGTATCGCATGGGATCGAAGATAAGCCTCCTACTTCGCATTGATTTGAAGCTAAATCATGTGTTTCGCATGGATTTGAAGCTAACTCGTTTGTTTCGCATGCTGTTGAAGCTAAATCATATATATCACAAGTATTTGAAGCTAAACCATTTGTTTCGCATTCATTCGATGCTAAGCCTTCTACTTCGCATTGATTTGAGGCTAAATCATGTGTTTCGCTCGGTTTTGAAGCTAACTCGTTTGTTTCGCATGCTGTTGAAGCTAAATCATGTATATCACAAGTATTTGAAGCTATATCATACGTTTCGCATGGATTCCAAGATAACCCTTCTAATTCGCATAGATTTGAAGATAAATCATGTGTTTCGCTTGGATTTGAATATAACTCATTTGTTTCGCATGCTGTTGAAGCTAAATCATGTATATCACAAGTATTTGAAGCTAAACCATTTGTATCGCATGGGATCGAAGATAAGCCTCCTACTTCGCATTGATTTGAAGCTAAATCATGTGTTTCGCATGGATTTGAAGCTAACTCGTTTGCTTCGCATGCTGTTGAAGCTAAATCATATATATCACAAGTATTTGAAGCTAAACCAATTGTTTCGCATGGATTCCAAGATAACCCTTCTAACTCGCATTGATTTGAAGCTAAATCATGTGTTTCGCATGGATTTAAAGCTAACTCGTTTATTTCGCCTGCTGTTGAAGCTAAATCATGTATATCACAAGTATAAGAAGCTAATCCATTTGTTTCGCATGGATTCGAAGATATGCCTACTTCTTCGCATTGATTTGAAGCTAAATCATGTGTTTCGCATGGATTTGAAGCTAACTCGTTTTTTTCGCTAGTAGTTGAAGCTAAATCATGCATATCACAAGTATTTGAAGCTAAACCATTTGATTCCCACGGTTTTGAAGCCAAGCTTTCTACATCGCATTGACTTGAAGATAAATCATGTGTTTCGCTTGGATTTGAAGCTAACTCGTTTATTTCGCATGCTGTTGAAGCTAAATCATGTAATCACAAGTATTTGCAGCTAAACCATTTGTTACGCATGGATTCGAAGATCAGCCTTCTACTTCGCATTGATTTGAAGCTAAATCATGTGTTTCGCATGGATTTGAATCTAACTCGTTTATTTCGCATTCTGTTGAAGCTAAATCATGTATATCACAAGTATAAGAAGCTAATCCGTTTGTTTCGCATGGATTCAAAGATAAGCCTACTTCTTCGCATTGATTTGAAGCTAAATCATGTGTTTCGCATGGACTTGAAGCTAACTCGTTTGTATCGCATGCTGTTGAAGCTAAATCATGTATATCACAAGTATTTGAAGCTAAACCATTTGTTACGCATGGATTCGAAGATCAGCCTTCTACTTCGCATTGATTTGAAGCTAAATCATGTGTTTCGCATGGATTTGAATCTAACTCGTTTATTTCGCATGCTGTTGAAGCTAAATCATGTATATCACAAGTATAAGAAGCTATATCATACGTTTCGCATGGATTCCAAGATAACCCTTCTAATTCGCATTGATTTGAATCTAAATCATGTGTTTCGCATGGATTTGAAGCTAACTCGTTTATTTCGCAAGCTGTTGAAGCTAAATCATGTAATCACAAGTATCTGCAGCTAAACCATTTGTTACGCATGGATTCGAAGATCAGCCTTCTACTTCGCATTGATTTGAAGCTAAATCATGTGTTTCGCATGGACTTGAAGCTAACTCGTTTGTTTCGCATGCTGTTGAAGCTAAATCATGTATATCACAAGTATTTGAAGCTAAACCATTTGCTTCGCATGGATTCGAAGATCAGCCTTCTACTTCGCATTGATTTGATGCTTAATCATGTGTTTCGCATGGATTTGAAGCTAACTCGTTTGTTTCGCATGCTGTTGTAGCTAAATCATGTATACCACAAGTATTTGAAGCTATATCATACGTTTCGCATGGATTCCAAGATAACCCTTCTAATTCGCATTGATTTGAAGCTAAATCATGGTTTTCGCATGGATTTGAAGCTAACTCGTTTATTTCGCCTACTGTTGAAGCTAAATCATGTATATCACAAGTATAAGAAGCTAATCCATTTGTTTCGCACGGATTCGAAGATATGCCTACTTCTTCGCATTGATTTGAAGCTAAATCATGTGTTTCGCAGGGATTTGAAGCTAACTCGTTTTTTTCGCTAGTAGTTGAAGCTAAATCATGCATATCACAAGTATTTGAAGCTAAACCATTTGTATCGCATGGGATCGAAGATAAGCCTCCTACTTCGCATTGATTTGAAGCTAAATCATGTGTTTCGCATGGATTTGAATCTAACTCGTTTATTTCGCATTCTGTTGAAGCAAAATCATGTATATCACAAGTATAAGAAGCTAATCAGTTTGTTTCGCATGGATTCAAAGATAAGCCTACTTCTTCGCATTGATTTGAAGCTAAATCATGTGTTTCTCATGGACTTGAAGCTAACTCGTTTGTTTCGCATGCTGTTGAAGCTAAATCATGTATATCACAAGTATTTGAAGCTAAACCATTTGCTTCGCATGGATTCGAAGATCAGCCTTCTACTTCGCATTGATTTGATGCTAAATAATGTGTTTCGCATGGATTTGAAGCTAACTCGTTTGTTTCGCATGCTGTTGAAGCTAAATCATGTATATCACAAGTATTTGAAGCTAAACCATTTGTTTCGCATTTATTCGATGCTAAGCCTTCTACTTCGCATTGATTTGAGGCTAAATCATGTGTTTCGCTCGGTTTTGAAGCTAACTCGTTTGTTTCGCATGCTGTTGAAGCTAAATCATGTATATCACAAGTATTTGAAGCTATATCATACGTTTCGCATGTATTCCAAGATAACCCTTCTAATTCGCATTGATTTGAAGCTAAATCATGTGTTTCGCATGGATTTGAAGCTAACTCGTTTGTTTCGCATGCTGTTGAAGCTAAATCATGTATATCACAAGTATTTGAAGCTAAACCATTTGTTACGCATGGATTCGAAGATCAGCCTTCTACTTCGCATTGATTTGATGCTAAATCATGTGTTTCGCATGGATTTGAAGCTAACTCGTTTGTTTCGCATGCTGTTGAAGCTAAATCATGTATATCACAAGTATTTGAAGCTAAACCATTTGTATCGCATGGGATCGAAGATAAGCCTTCTACTTCGCATTGATTTGAGGCTAAATCATGTGTTTCGCTCGGTCTTGAAGCTAACTCGTTTGTTTCGCATGCTGTTAAAGCTAAATCATGTATATCACAAGTATTTGAAGCTAAACCACTTGCTTCGCATGGATTCGATGATCAGCCTCCTACTTCGCATTGATTTGATGCTAAATCATGTGTTTCGCATGGATTTGAAGCTAACTCGTTTGTTTCGCATGCTGTTGTAGCTAAATCATGTATACCACAAGTATTTGAAGCTATATCATACGTTTCGCATGGATTCCAAGATAACCCTTCTAATTCGCATTGATTTGAAGCTAAATCATGTGTTTCGCATGGATTTGAAGCTAACTCGTTTATTTCGCCTGCTGTTGAAGCTAAATCATGTATATCACAAGTATAAGAAGCTAATCCATTTGTTTCGCATGGATTCGAAGATATGCCTACTTCTTCGCATTGATTTGAAGCTAAATCATGTGTTTCGCATGGATTTGAAGCTAACTCGTTTGTTTCGCATGCTGTTGAAGCTAAATCATGTATATCACAAGTATTTGGAGCTGAACCATTTGCTTCGCATGGATTCGAAGATCAGCCTTCTATTTCGCATTGATTTAATGCTAAATCATGTGTTTCGCATGGATTTGAAGCTAACTCGTTTGTTTCGCATGCTGTTGAAGCTAAATCATGTATACCACAAGTATTTGAAGCTATATCATACGTTTCGCATGGATTCCAAGATAACCCTTCTAATTCGCATTGATTTGAAGCTAAATCATGTGTTTCGCATGGATTTGAAGCTAACTCGTTTGTTTCGCATGCTGTTGAAGCTAAATCATATATATCACAAGTATTTGAAGCAAAACCATTTGTTTCGCATTTATTCGAAGCAAAGCCTTCTACTTCGCATTGATTTGAGGCTAAATCATGTGTTTCGCTCGGTTTTGAAGCTAACTCGTTTGTTTCGCATGCTGTTGAAGCTAAATCATGTATATCACAAGTATTTGAAGCTAAACCATTTGTTTCGCATGGATTCGAAGATAAGCCTTCTACTTCGCATTGATTTTAATCTAAATCATGTCTTTCGCATGGATTTGAATATAACTCATTTGTTTCGCATGCTGTTGAAGCTAAATCATGTATATCACAAGTATTTGAAGCTAAACTATTCGTTTCGCATGGATTCGAAGTTAACTCGTTTGTTTCGCATACAGTTGAAGCTAAATCACGTATATCACAAGTATTTGCAGCTAAACCATTTGTTTCGCATCGATACGAAGATAACCCTTCTACTTCGCATTGATTTGAAGCTAAATCAAGTGTTTCGCATGGATTTGAATCTAACTCGTTTATTTCGCATGCTGTTGAAGCTAAATCATGTATATCACAAGTATAAGAAGCTATATCATACGTTTCGCTTGGATTCCAATATAACCCTTCTAATTCGCATTGATTTGAATCTAAATCATGTGTTTCGCATGGATTTGAAGCTAACTCGTTTATTTCGCAAGCTGTTGAAGCTAAATCATGTAATCACAAGTATTTGCAGCTAAACCATTTGTTACGCATGGATTCGAAGATCAGCCTTCTACTTCGCATTGATTTGAAGCTAAATCATGTGTTTCGCATGGACTTGAAGCTAACTCGTTTGTTTCGCATGCTGTTGAAGCTAAATCATGTATATCACAAGTATTTGCAGCTAAACCATTTGTTTCGCATCGATACGAAGATAACCCTTCTACTTCGCATTGATTTGAAGCTAAATCATGTGTTTCGCATGGATTTGAATCTAACTCGTTTATTTCGCATGCTGTTGAAGCTAAATCATGTATATCACAAGTATAAGAAGCTATATCATACGTTTCGCATGGATTCCAATATAACCCTTCTAATTCGCATTGATTTGAAACTAAATCATGTGTTTCGCATGGATTTGAAGCTAACTCGTTTATTTCGCAAGCTGTTGAAGCTAAATCATGTAATCACAAGTATTTGCAGCTAAACCATTTGTTACGCATGGATTCGAAGATCAGCCTTCTACTTCGCATTGATTTGAAGCTAAATCATGTGTTTCGCATGGACTTGAAGCTAACTCGTTTGTTTCGCATGCTGTTGAAGCTAAATCATGTATATCACAAGAATTTGAAGCTAAACCATTTGTTACGCTTGGATTCGAAGATCAGCCTTCTACTTCGCATTGATTTGATGCTAAATCATGTGTTTCGCATGGATTTGAAGCTAACTCGTTTGTTTCGCATGCTGTTGAAGCTAAATCATGTATATCACAAGTATTTGAAGCTAAACCATTTGTTACGCATGGATTCGAAGATCAGCCTTCTACTTCGCATTGATTTGATGCTAAATCATGTGTTTCGCATGGATTTGAAGCTAACTCGTTTGTTTCGCATGCTGTTGAAGCTAAATCATGTATATCACAAGTATATGAAGCTAAACCATTTGTATCGCATGGGATCGAAGATAAGCCTCCTACTTCGCATTGATTTGAAGCTAAATCATGTGTTTCGCATGGATTTGAAGCTAACTCGTTTGTTTCGCATGCTGTTGAAGCTAAATCAAATATATCACAAGTATTTGAAGCTAAACCATTTGTTTCGCATTCATTCGATGCTAAGCCTTCTACTTCGCATTGATTTGAGTTTAAATCATGTGTTTCGCTCGGTTTTGAAGCTAACTCGTTTGTTTCGCATGCTGTTGAAGCTAAATCATGTAATCACAAGTATTTGCAGCTAAACCATTTGTTACGCATGGATTCGAAGATCAGCCTTCTACTTCGCATTGATTTGAAGCTAAATCATGTGTTTCGCATGGACTTGAAGCTAACTCGTTTGTTTCGCATGCTGTTGAAGCTAAATCATGTATATCACAAGAATTTGAAGCTAAACCATTTGTTACGCTTGGATTCGAAGATCAGCCTTCTACTTCGCATTGATTTGATGCTAAATCATGTGTTTCGCATGGATTTGAAGCTAACTCGTTTGTTTCGCATGCTGTTGAAGCTAAATCATGTATATCACAAGTATTTGAAGCTAAACCATTTGTTACGCATGGATTCGAAGATCAGCCTTCTACTTCGCATTGATTTGATGCTAAATCATGTGTTTCGCATGGATTTGAAGCTAACTCGTTTGTTTCGCATGCTGTTGAAGCTAAATCATGTATATCACAAGTATATGAAGCTAAACCATTTGTATCGCATGGGATCGAAGATAAGCCTCCTACTTCGCATTGATTTGAAGCTAAATCATGTGTTTCGCATGGATTTGAAGCTAACTCGTTTGTTTCGCATGCTGTTGAAGCTAAATCAAATATATCACAAGTATTTGAAGCTAAACCATTTGTTTCGCATTCATTCGATGCTAAGCCTTCTACTTCGCATTGATTTGAGTTTAAATCATGTGTTTCGCTCGGTTTTGAAGCTAACTCGTTTGTTTCGCATGCTGTTGAAGCTAAATCATGTATATCACAAGTATTTGAAGCTATATCATACGTTTCGCATGGATTCCAAGATAACCCTTCTAATTCGCATAGATTTGAAGCTAAATCATGTGTTTCGCATGGATTTAAAGCTAACTCGTTTGTTTCGTATGCTGTTGAAGCTAAATCATGTATATCACAAGTATTTGAAGCTAAACCATTTGCTTCGCATGGATTCGAAGATCAGCCTTCTACTTCGCATTGATTTGATGCTTAATCATGTGTTTCGCATGGATTTGAAGCTAACTCATTTGTTTCGCATGCTGTTGTAGCTAAATCATGTATACCACAAGTATTTGAAGTCATATCATACGTTTCGCATGGATTCCAAGATAACCCTTCTAATTCGCATTGATTTGAAGCTAAATCATGTGTTTCGCATGGATTTGAAGCTAACTCGTTTATTTCGCCTACTGTTGAAGCTAAATCATGTATATCACAAGTATAAGAAGCTAATCCATTTGTTTCGCACGGATTCGAAGATATGCCTACTTCTTCGCATTGATTTGAAGCTAAATCATGTGTTTCGCATGGATTTGAAGCTAACTCGTTTTTTTCGCTAGTAGTTGAAGCTAAATCATGCATATCACAAGTATTTGAAGCTAAACCATTTGATTCCCATGGTTTTGAAGCCAAGCTTTCTACATCGCATTGACTTGAAGATAAATCATGTGTTTGGCTTGGATTTGAAGCTAACTCGTTTATTTCGCATGCTGTTGAAGCTAAATCATGTAATCACAAGTATTTGCAGCTAAACCATTTGTTACGCATGGATTCGAAGATCAACCTTCTACTTCGCATTGATTTGAAGCTAAATCATGTGTTTCGCATGGATTTGAATCTAACTCGTTTATTTCGCATTCTGTTGAAGCTAAATCATGTATATCACAAGTATAAGAAGCTAATCCGTTTGTTTCGCATGGATTCAAAGATAAGCCTTCTACTTGGCATTGATTTGAAGCTAAATCATGTGTTTCGCATGGATTTGAAGCTAACTCGTTTGTTTCGCATGCTGTTGAAGCTAAATCATGTATATCACAAGTATTTGGAGCTGAACCATTTGCTTCGCATGGATTCGAAGATCAGCCTTCTACTTCGCATTGATTTAATGCTAAATCATATGTTTCGCATGGATTTGATGCTAACTCGTTTGTTTCGCATGCTGTTGAAGCTAAATCATGTATACCACAAGTATTTGAAGCTATATCATACGTTTCGCATGGATTCCAAGATAACCCTTCTAATTCGCATTGATTTGAAGCTAAATCATGTGTTTCGCATGGATTTGAAGCTAACTCGTTTGTTTCGCATGCTGTTGAAGCTAAATCATGTATATCACAAGTATTTGAAGCTAAACCATTTGTATCGCATGGGATCGAAGATAAGCCTCCTACTTCGCATTGATTTGAAGCTAAATCATGTGTTTCGCATGGATTTGAAGCTAACTCGTTTGTTTCGCATGCTGTTGAAGCTAAATCATGAATATCACAAGTATTTGGAGCGGAACCATTTGCTTCGCATGGATTCGAAGATCAGCCTTCTACTTCGCATTGATTTAATGCTAAATCATGTGTTTCGCATGGATTTGAAGCTAACTCGTTTGTTTCGCATGCTGTTGAAGCTAAATCATGTATACCACAAGTATTTGAAGCTATATCATACGTTTCGCATGGATTCCAAGATAACCCTTCTAATTCGCATTGATTTGAAGCTAAATCATGTGTTTCGCATGGATTTGAAGCTAACTCGTTTGTTTCGTATGCTGTTGAAGCTAAATCATGTATATCACAAGTATTTGAAGCTAAACCATTTGTATCGCATGGGATCGAAGATAAGCCTCCTACTTCGCATTGATTTGAAGCTAAATCATGTGTTTCGCATGGATTTGAAGCTAACTCGTTTTTTTCGCATGCTGTTGAAGCTAAATCATGTATATCACAAGTATTTGAAGCTATATCATACGTTTCGCATGGATTCGAAAATAACCCTTCTAATTCGCATAGATTTGAAGATAAATCATGTGTTTCGCTTGGATTTGAATATAACTCATTTGTTTCGCATGCTGTTGAAGCTAAATCATGTATATCACAAGTATTTGAAGCTAAACCATTTGTATCGCATGGGATCGAATATAAGCCTCCTACTTCGCATTGATTTGAAGCTAAATCATGTGTTTCGCATGGATTTGAAGCTAACTCGTTTGTTTCGCATGCTTTTCAAGCTAAATCATGTATATCACAAGTATTTGAAGCTAAACCATTTGTATCGGATGGGATCGAAGATAAGCCTCCTACTTCGCATTGATTTGAAGCTAAATCATGTGTTTCGCATGGATTTGAAGCTAACTCGTTTGTTTCGCATGCTGTTGAAGCTAAATCATATATATCACAAGTATTTGAAGCTAAACCATTTGTTTCGCATTTATTCGAAGCTAAGCCTTCTACTTCGCATTGATTTGAGGCTAAATCATGTGTTTCGCTCGGTTTTGAAGCTAACTCGTTTGTTTCGCATGCTGTTGAAGCTAAATCATGTATATCACAAGTATTTGAAGCTAAACCATTTGTTACGCTTGGATTCGAAGATCAGCCTTCTACTTCGCATTGATTTGATGCTAAATCATGTGTTTCGCATGGATTTGAAGCTAACTCGTTTGTGTCGCATGCTGTTGAAGCTAAATCATGTATATCACAAGTATTTGAAGCTATATCATACGTTTCGCATGGATTCCAAGATAACCCATCTAATTCGCATTGATTTGAAGCTAAATCATGTGTTTCGCATGGATTTGAAGCTAACTCGTTTATTTCGCATGCTGTTGAAGCTAAATCATGCATATCACAAGTATAAGAAGCTAATCCATTTGTTTCGCATGGTTTTGAAGCCAAGCTTTCTACATCGCATTGACTTGAAGATAAATCATGTGTTTCGATTGGATTTGAAGATAACTCATTTGTTTCGCATGCTGTTGAAGCTAAATCATGTATATCACAAGTATTTGAAGCTAAACCACTTGCTTCGCATGGATTCGATGATCAGCCTCCTACTTCGCATTGATTTGATGCTAAATCATGTGTTTCGCATGAATTTGAAGCTAACTCGTTTTTTTCGCATGCTGTTGAAGCTAAATCATGTATATCACAAGTATTTGAAGCTATATCATACGTTTCGCATGGATTCCAAGATAACCCTTCTAATTCGCATTGATTTGAAGCTAAATCATGTGTTTCGCATGGATTTGAAGCTAACTCGTTTGTTTCGCATGCTGTTGAAGCTAAATCATGTATATCACAAGTATTTGAAGCTAAACCATTTGTTACGCATGGATTCGAAGATCAGCCTTCTACTTCGCATTGATTAGATGATAAATCATGTGTTTCGCATGGATTTGAAGCTAACTCGTTTGTTTCGCATGCTGTTGAAGCTAAATCATGTATATCACAAGTATTTGAAGCTAAACCATTTGTATCGCATGGGATCGAAGATAAGCCTCCTACTTCGCATTGATTTGAAGCTAAATCATGTGTTTCGCATGGATTTGAAGCTAACTCGTTTGTTTCGCATGCTGTTGAAGCTAAATCATATATATCACAAGTATTTGAAGCTAAACCATTTGTTTCGCATTCATTCGATGCTAAGCCTTCTACTTCGCATTGATTTGAGGCTAAATCATGTGTTTCGCTCGGTTTTGAAGCTAACTCGTTTGTTTCGCATGCTGTTGAAGCTAAATCATGTATATCACAAGTATTTGAAGCTATATCATACGTTTCGCATGTATTCCAAGATAACCCTTCTAATTCGCATAGATTTGAAGATAAATCATGTGTTTCGCTTGGATTTGAATATAACTCATTTGTTTCGCATGCTGTTGAAGCTAAATCATGTATATCACAAGTATTTGAAGCTAAACCATTTGTATCGCATGGGATCGAAGATAAGCCTCCTACTTCGCATTGATTTGAAGCTAAATCATGTGTTTCGCATGGATTTGAAGCTAACTCGTTTGCTTCGCATGCTGTTGAAGCTAAATCATATATATCACAAGTATTTGAAGCTAAACCAATTGTTTCGCATGGATTCCAAGATAACCCTTCTAACTCGCATTGATTTGAAGCTAAATCATGTGTTTCGCATGGATTTAAAGCTAACTCGTTTATTTCGCCTGCTGTTGAAGCTAAATCATGTATATCACAAGTATAAGAAGCTAATCCATTTGTTTCGCATGGATTCGAAGATATGCCTACTTCTTCGCATTGATTTGAAGCTAAATCATGTGTTTCGCATGGATTTGAAGCTAACTCGTTTTTTTCGCTAGTAGTTGAAGCTAAATCATGCATATCACAAGTATTTGAAGCTAAACCATTTGATTCCCACGGTTTTGAAGCCAAGCTTTCTACATCGCATTGACTTGAAGATAAATCATGTGTTTCGCTTGGATTTGAAGCTAACTCGTTTATTTCGCATGCTGTTGAAGCTAAATCATGTAATCACAAGTATTTGCAGCTAAACCATTTGTTACGCATGGATTCGAAGATCAGCCTTCTACTTCGCATTGATTTGAAGCTAAATCATGTGTTTCGCATGGATTTGAATCTAACTCGTTTATTTCGCATTCTGTTGAAGCTAAATCATGTAATCACAAGTATTTGCAGCTAAACCATTTGTTACGCATGGATTCGACGATCAGCCTTCTACTTCGCATTGATTTGAAGCTAAATCATGTGTTTCGCATGGATTTGAATCTAACTCGTTTATTTCGCATTCTGTTGAAGCTAAATCATGTATATCACAAGTATAAGAAGCTAATCCGTTTGTTTCGCATGGATTCAAAGATAAGCCTACTTCTTCGCATTGATTTGAAGCTAAATCATGTGTTTCGCATGGACTTGAAGCTAACTCGTTTGTATCGCATGCTGTTGAAGCTAAATCATGTATATCACAAGTATTTGAAGCTAAACCATTTGTTACGCATGGATTCGAAGATCAGCCTTCTACTTCGCATTGATTTGAAGCTAAATCATGTGTTTCGCATGGATTTGAATCTAACTCGTTTATTTCGCATGCTGTTGAAGCTAAATCATGTATATCACAAGTATAAGAAGCTATATCATACGTTTCGCATGGATTCCAAGATAACCCTTCTAATTCGCATTGATTTGAATCTAAATCATGTGTTTCGCATGGATTTGAAGCTAACTCGTTTATTTCGCAAGCTGTTGAAGCTAAATCATGTAATCACAAGTATCTGCAGCTAAACCATTTGTTACGCATGGATTCGAAGATCAGCCTTCTACTTCGCATTGATTTGAAGCTAAATCATGTGTTTCGCATGGACTTGAAGCTAACTCGTTTGTTTCGCATGCTGTTGAAGCTAAATCATGTATATCACAAGTATTTGAAGCTAAACCATTTGTTACGCATGGATTCGAAGATCTGCCTTCTACTTCGCATTGATTTGATGCTAAATCATGTGTTTCGCATGGATTTGAAGCTAACTCGTTTGTTTCGCATGCTGTTGAAGCTAAATCATGTATATCACAAGTATTTGAAGCTAAACCATTTGTATCGCATGGGATCGAAGATAAGCCTTCTACTTCGCATTGATTTGAGGCTAAATCATGTGTTTCGCTCGGTCTTGAAGCTAACTCGTTTGTTTCGCATGCTGTTAAAGCTAAATCATGTATATCACAAGTATTTGAAGCTAAACCACTTGCTTCGCATGGATTCGATGATCAGCCTCCTACTTCGCATTGATTTGATGCTAAATCATGTGTTTCGCATGGATTTGAAGCTAACTCGTTTGTTTCGCATGCTGTTGTAGCTAAATCATGTATACCACAAGTATTTGAAGCTATATCATACGTTTCGCATGGATTCCAAGATAACCCTTCTAATTCGCATTGATTTGAAGCTAAATCATGTGTTTCGCATGGATTTGAAGCTAACTCGTTTATTTCGCCTGCTGTTGAAGCTAAATCATGTATATCACAAGTATAAGAAGCTAATCCATTTGTTTCGCATGGATTCGAAGATATGCCTACTTCTTCGCATTGATTTGAAGCTAAATCATGTGTTTCGCATGGATTTGAAGCTAACTCGTTTGTTTCGCATGCTGTTGAAGCTAAATCATGTATATCACAAGTATTTGGAGCTGAACCATTTGCTTCGCATGGATTCGAAGATCAGCCTTCTACTTCGCATTGATTTAATGCTAAATCATGTGTTTCGCATGGATTTGAAGCTAACTCGTTTGTTTCGCATGCTGTTGAAGCTAAATCATGTATACCACAAGTATTTGAAGCTATATCATACGTTTCGCATGGATTCCAAGATAACCCTTCTAATTCGCATTGATTTGAAGCTAAATCATGTGTTTCGCATGGATTTGAAGCTAACTCGTTTGTTTCGCATGCTGTTGAAGCTAAATCATATATATCACAAGTATTTGAAGCAAAACCATTTGTTTCGCATTTATTCGAAGCAAAGCCTTCTACTTCGCATTGATTTGAGGCTAAATCATGTGTTTCGCTCGGTTTTGAAGCTAACTCGTTTGTTTCGCATGCTGTTGAAGCTAAATCATGTATATCACAAGTATTTGAAGCTATATCATACGTTTCGCATGGATTCCAAGATAACCCTTCTAATTCGCATAGATTTGAAGATAAATCATGTGTTTCGCTTGGATTTGAATATAACTCATTTGTTTCGCATGCTGTTGAAGCTAAATCATGTATATCACAAGTATTTGAAGCTAAACCATTTGCTTCGCATGGATTCGAAGATCAGCCTTCTACTTCGCATTGATTTGATGCTAAATCATGTGTTTCGCATGGATTTGAAGCTAACTCGTTTGTTTCGCATGCTGTTGAAGCTAAATCATGTATATCACAAGTATTTGAAGCTAAACCATTTGTATCGCATGGGATCGAAGATAAGCCTTCTACTTCGCATTGATTTGAGGCTAAATCATGTGTTTCGCTCGGTTTTGAAGCTAACTCGTTTGTTTCGCATGCTGTTAAAGCTAAATCATGTATATCACAAGTATAAGAAGCTATATCATACGTTTCGCATGGATTCCAATATAACCCTTCTAATTCGCATTGATTTGAAACTAAATCATGTGTTTCGCATGGATTTGAAGCTAACTCGTTTATTTCGCAAGCTGTTGAATCTAAATCATGTAATCACAAGTATTTGCAGCTAAACCATTTGTTACGCATGGATTCGAAGATCAGCCTTCTACTTCGCATTGATTTGAAGCTAAATCATGTGTTTCGCATGGACTTGAAGCTAACTCGTTTGTTTCGCATGCTGTTGAAGCTAAATCATGTATATCACAAGAATTTGAAGCTAAACCATTTGTTACGCTTGGATTCGAAGATCAGCCTTCTACTTCGCATTGATTTGATGCTAAATCATGTGTTTCGCATGGATTTGAAGCTAACTCGTTTGTTTCGCATGCTGTTGAAGCTAAATCATGTATATCACAAGTATATGAATCTAAACCATTTGTATCGCATGGGATCGAAGATAAGCCTCCTACTTCGCATTGATTTGAAGCTAAATCATGTGTTTCGCATGGATTTGAAGCTAACTCGTTTGTTTCGCATGCTGTTGAAGCTAAATCAAATATATCACAAGTATTTGAAGCTAAACCATTTGTTTCGCATTCATTCGATGCTAAGCCTTCTACTTCGCATTGATTTGAGTTTAAATCATGTGTTTCGCTCGGTTTTGAAGCTAACTCGTTTGTTTCGCATGCTGTTGAAGCTAAATCATGTATATCACAAGTATTTGAAGCTATATCATACGTTTCGCATGGATTCCAAGATAACCCTTCTAATTCGCATAGATTTGAAGCTAAATCATGTGTTTCGCATGGATTTAAAGCTAACTCGTTTGTTTCGTATGCTGTTGAAGCTAAATCATGTATATCACAAGTATTTGAAGCTAAACCATTTGCTTCGCATGGATTCGAAGATCAGCCTTCTACTTCGCATTGATTTGATGCTTAATCATGTGTTTCGCATGGATTTGAAGCTAACTCATTTGTTTCGCATGCTGTTGTAGCTAAATCATGTATACCACAAGTATTTGAAGTCATATCATACGTTTCGCATGGATTCCAAGATAACCCTTCTAATTCGCATTGATTTGAAGCTAAATCATGTGTTTCGCATGGATTTGAAGCTAACTCGTTTATTTCGCCTACTGTTGAAGCTAAATCATGTATATCACAAGTATAAGAAGCTAATCCATTTGTTTCGCACGGATTCGAAGATATGCCTACTTCTTCGCATTGATTTGAAGCTAAATCATGTGTTTCGCATGGATTTGAAGCTAACTCGTTTTTTTCGCTAGTAGTTGAAGCTAAATCATGCATATCACAAGTATTTGAAGCTAAACCATTTGATTCCCATGGTTTTGAAGCCAAGCTTTCTACATCGCATTGACTTGAAGATAAATCATGTGTTTGGCTTGGATTTGAAGCTAACTCGTTTATTTCGCATGCTGTTGAAGCTAAATCATGTAATCACAAGTATTTGCAGCTAAACCATTTGTTACGCATGGATTCGAAGATCAACCTTCTACTTCGCATTGATTTGAAGCTAAATCATGTGTTTCGCATGGATTTGAATCTAACTCGTTTATTTCGCATTCTGTTGAAGCTAAATCATGTATATCACAAGTATAAGAAGCTAATCCGTTTGTTTCGCATGGATTCAAAGATAAGCCTTCTACTTGGCATTGATTTGAAGCTAAATCATGTGTTTCGCATGGATTTGAAGCTAACTCGTTTGTTTCGCATGCTGTTGAAGCTAAATCATGTATATCACAAGTATTTGGAGCTGAACCATTTGCTTCGCATGGATTCGAAGATCAGCCTTCTACTTCGCATTGATTTAATGCTAAATCATATGTTTCGCATGGATTTGATGCTAACTCGTTTGTTTCGCATGCTGTTGAAGCTAAATCATGTATACCACAAGTATTTGAAGCTATATCATACGTTTCGCATGGATTCCAAGATAACCCTTCTAATTCGCATTGATTTGAAGCTAAATCATGTGTTTCGCATGGATTTGAAGCTAACTCGTTTGTTTCGCATGCTGTTGAAGCTAAATCATGTATATCACAAGTATTTGAAGCTAAACCATTTGTATCGCATGGGATCGAAGATAAGCCTCCTACTTCGCATTGATTTGAAGCTAAATCATGTGTTTCGCATGGATTTGAAGCTAACTCGTTTGTTTCGCATGCTGTTGAAGCTAAATCATGAATATCACAAGTATTTGGAGCTGAACCATTTGCTTCGCATGGATTCGAAGATCAGCCTTCTACTTCGCATTGATTTAATGCTAAATCATGTGTTTCGCATGGATTTGAAGCTAACTCGTTTGTTTCGCATGCTGTTGAAGCTAAATCATGTATACCACAAGTATTTGAAGCTATATCATACGTTTCGCATGGATTCCAAGATAACCCTTCTAATTCGCATTGATTTGAAGCTAAATCATGTGTTTCGCATGGATTTGAAGCTAACTCGTTTGTTTCGTATGCTGTTGAAGCTAAATCATGTATATCACAAGTATTTGAAGCTAAACCATTTGTATCGCATGGGATCGAAGATAAGCCTCCTACTTCGCATTGATTTGAAGCTAAATCATGTGTTTCGCATGGATTTGAAGCTAACTCGTTTTTTTCGCATGCTGTTGTAGCTAAATCATGTATACCACAAGTATTTGAAGTCATATCATACGTTTCGCATGGATTCCAAGATAACCCTTCTAATTCGCATTGATTTGAAGCTAAATCATGTGTTTCGCATGGATTTGAAGCTAACTCGTTTATTTCGCCTACTGTTGAAGCTAAATCATGTATATCACAAGTATAAGAAGCTAATCCATTTGTTTCGCACGGATTCGAAGATATGCCTACTTCTTCGCATTGATTTGAAGCTAAATCATGTGTTTCGCATGGATTTGAAGCTAACTCGTTTTTTTCGCTAGTAGTTGAAGCTAAATCATGCATATCACAAGTATTTGAAGCTAAACCATTTGTTACGCATGGATTCGAAGATCAACCTTCTACTTCGCATTGATTTGAAGCTAAATCATGTGTTTCGCATGGATTTGAATCTAACTCGTTTATTTCGCATTCTGTTGAAGCTAAATCATGTATATCACAAGTATAAGAAGCTAATCCGTTTGTTTCGCATGGATTCAAAGATAAGCCTTCTACTTGGCATTGATTTGAAGCTAAATCATGTGTTTCGCATGGATTTGAAGCTAACTCGTTTGTTTCGCATGCTGTTGAAGCTAAATCATGTATATCACAAGTATTTGGAGCTGAACCATTTACTTCGCATGGATTCGAAGATCAGCCTTCTACTTCGCATTGATTTAATGCTAAATCATATGTTTCGCATGGATTTGATGCTAACTCGTTTGTTTCGCATGCTGTTGAAGCTAAATCATGTATACCACAAGTATTTGAAGCTATATCATACGTTTCGCATGGATTCCAAGATAACCCTTCTAATTCGCATTGATTTGAAGCTAAATCATGTGTTTCGCATGGATTTGAAGCTAACTCGTTTGTTTCGCATGCTGTTGAAGCTAAATCATGTATATCACAAGTATTTGAAGCTAAACCATTTGTATCGCATGGGATCGAAGATAAGCCTCCTACTTCGCATTGATTTGAAGCTAAATCATGTGTTTCGCATGGATTTGAAGCTAACTCGTTTGTTTCGCATGCTGTTGAAGCTAAATCATGAATATCACAAGTATTTGGAGCTGAACCATTTGCTTCGCATGGATTCGAAGATCAGCCTTCTACTTCGCATTGATTTAATGCTAAATCATGTGTTTCGCATGGATTTGAAGCTAACTCGTTTGTTTCGCATGCTGTTGAAGCTAAATCATGTATACCACAAGTATTTGAAGCTATATCATACGTTTCGCATGGATTCCAAGATAACCCTTCTAATTCGCATTGATTTGAAGCTAAATCATGTGTTTCGCATGGATTTGAAGCTAACTCGTTTGTTTCGTATGCTGTTGAAGCTAAATTATGTATATCACAAGTATTTGAAGCTAAACCATTTGTATCGCATGGGATCGAAGATAAGCCTCCTACTTCGCATTGATTTGAAGCTAAATCATGTGTTTCGCATGGATTTGAAGCTAACTCGTTTTTTTCGCATGCTGTTGAAGCTAAATCATGTATATCACAAGTATTTGAAGCTATATCATACGTTTCGCATGGATTCGAAAATAACCCTTCTAATTCGCATAGATTTGAAGATAAATCATGTGTTTCGCTTGGATTTGAATATAACTCATTTGTTTCGCATGCTGTTGAAGCTAAATCATGTATATCACAAGTATTTGAAGCTAAACCATTTGTATCGCATGGGATCGAATATAAGCCTCCTACTTCGCATTGATTTGAAGCTAAATCATGTGTTTCGCATGGATTTGAAGCTAACTCGTTTGTTTCGCATGCTTTTCAAGCTAAATCATGTATATCACAAGTATTTGAAGCTAAACCATTTGTATCGGATGGGATCGAAGATAAGCCTCCTACTTCGCATTGATTTGAAGCTAAATCATGTGTTTCGCATGGAATTGAAGCTAACTCGTTTGTTTCGCATGCTGTTGAAGCTAAATCATATATATCACAAGTATTTGAAGCTAAACCATTTGTTTCGCATTTATTCGAAGCTAAGCCTTCTACTTCGCATTGATTTGAGGCTAAATCATGTGTTTCGCTCGGTTTTGAAGCTAACTCGTTTGTTTCGCATGCTGTTGAAGCTAAATCATGTATATCACAAGTATTTGAAGCTATATCATACATTTCGCATGGATTCCAAGATAACCCTTCTAATTTGCATTGATTTGAAGCTAAATCATGTGTTTCGCATGGATTTAAAGCTAACTCGTTTGTTTCGCATGCTGTTGAAGCTAAATCATGTATATCACAAGTATTTGAAGCTAAACCATTTGCTTCGCATGGATTCGAAGATCAGCCTTCTACTTCGCATTGATTTGATGCTAAATCATGTGTTTCGCATGGATTTGAAGCTAACTCGTTTGTTTCGCATGCTGTTGTAGCTAAATCATGTATACCACAAGTATTTGAAGCTATATCATACGTTTCGCATGGATTCCAAGATAACCCTTCTAATTCGCATTGATTTGAAGCTAAATCATGTGTTTCGCATGGATTTGAAGCTAACTCGTTTATTTCGCCTACTGTTGAAGCTAAATCATGTATATCACAAGTATAAGAAGCTAATCCATTTGTTTCGCACGGATTCGAAGATATGCCTACTTCTTCGCATTGATTTGAAGCTAAATCATGTGTTTCGCATGGATTTGAAGCTAACTCGTTTTTTTCGCTAGTAGTTGAAGCTAAATCATGCATATCACAAGTATTTGAAGCTAAACCATTTGATTCCCATGGTTTTGAAGCCAAGCTTTCTACATCGCATTGACTTGAAGATAAATCATGTGTTTGGCTTGGATTTGAAGCTAACTCGTTTATTTCGCATGCTGTTGAAGCTAAATCATGTAATCACAAGTATTTGCAGCTAAACCATTTGTTACGCATGGATTCGAAGATCAACCTTCTACTTCGCATTGATTTGAAGCTAAATCATGTGTTTCGCATGGATTTGAATCTAACTCGTTTATTTCGCATTCTGTTGAAGCTAAATCATGTATATCACAAGTATAAGAAGCTAATCCGTTTGTTTCGCATGGATTCAAAGATAAGCCTTCTACTTGGCATTGATTTGAAGCTAAATCATGTGTTTCGCATGGATTTGAAGCTAACTCGTTTGTTTCGCATGCTGTTGAAGCTAAATCATGTATATCACAAGTATTTGGAGCTGAACCATTTGCTTCGCATGGATTCGAAGATCAGCCTTCTACTTCGCATTGATTTAATGCTAAATCATATGTTTCGCATGGATTTGAAGCTAACTCGTTTGTTTCGCATGCTGTTGAAGCTAAATCATGTATACCACAAGTATTTGAAGCTATATCATACGTTTCGCATGGATTCCAAGATAACCCTTCTAATTCGCATTGATTTGAAGCTAAATCATGTGTTTCGCATGGATTTGAAGCTAACTCGTTTGTTTCGCATGCTGTTGAAGCTAAATCATGTATATCACAAGTATTTGAAGCTAAACCATTTGTATCGCATGGGATCGAAGATAAGCCTCCTACTTCGCATTGATTTGAAGCTAAATCATGTGTTTCGCATGGATTTGAAGCTAACTCGTTTGTTTCGCATGCTGTTGAAGCTAAATCATGTATATCACAAGTATTTGGAGCTGAACCATTTGCTTCGCATGGATTCGAAGATCAGCCTTCTACTTCGCATTGATTTAATGCTAAATCATGTGTTTCGCATGGATTTGAAGCTAACTCGTTTGTTTCGCATGCTGTTGAAGCTAAATCATGTATACCACAAGTATTTGAAGCTATATCATACGTTTCGCATGGATTCCAAGATAACCCTTCTAATTCGCATTGATTTGAAGCTAAATCATGTGTTTCGCATGGATTTGAAGCTAACTCGTTTGTTTCGCATGCTGTTGAAGCTAAATCATGTATATCACAAGTATTTGAAGCTAAACCATTTGTATCGCATGGGATCGAAGATAAGCCTCCTACTTCGCATTGATTTGAAGCTAAATCATGTGTTTCGCATGGATTTGAAGCTAACTCGTTTGTTTCGCATGCTGTTGAAGCTAAATCATGTATATCACAAGTATTTGAAGCTATATCATACGTTTCGCATGGATTCCAAGATAACCCTTCTAATTCGCATAGATTTGAAGATAAATCATGTGTTTCGCTTGGATTTGAATATAACTCATTTGTTTCGCATGCTGTTGAATCTAAATCATGTATATCACAAGTATTTGAAGCTAAACCATTTGTATCGCATGGGATCGAATATAAGCCTCCTACTTCGCATTGATTTGAAGCTAAATCATGTGTTTCGCATGGATTTGAAGCTAACTCGTTTGTTTCGCATGCTGTTGAAGCTAAATCATGTATATCACAAGTATTTGGAGCTGAACCATTTGCTTCGCATGGATTCGAAGATCAGCCTTCTACTTCGCATTGATTTAATGCTAAATCATATGTTTCGCATGGATTTGAAGCTAACTCGTTTGTTTCGCATGCTGTTGAAGCTAAATCATGTATACCACAAGTATTTGAAGCTATATCATACGTTTCGCATGGATTCCAAGATAACCCTTCTAATTCGCATTGATTTGAAGCTAAATCATGTGTTTCGCATGGATTTGAAGCTAACTCGTTTGTTTCGCATGCTGTTGAAGCTAAATCATGTATATCACAAGTATTTGAAGCTAAACCATTTGTATCGCATGGGATCGAAGATAAGCCTCCTACTTCGCATTGATTTGAAGCTAAATCATGTGTTTCGCATGGATTTGAAGCTAACTCGTTTGTTTCGCATGCTGTTGAAGCTAAATCATGTATATCACAAGTATTTGGAGCTGAACCATTTGCTTCGCATGGATTCGAAGATCAGCCTTCTACTTCGCATTGATTTAATGCTAAATCATGTGTTTCGCATGGATTTGAAGCTAACTCGTTTGTTTCGCATGCTGTTGAAGCTAAATCATGTATACCACAAGTATTTGAAGCTATATCATACGTTTCGCATGGATTCCAAGATAACCCTTCTAATTCGCATTGATTTGAAGCTAAATCATGTGTTTCGCATGGATTTGAAGCTAACTCGTTTGTTTCGCATGCTGTTGAAGCTAAATCATGTATATCACAAGTATTTGAAGCTAAACCATTTGTATCGCATGGGATCGAAGATAAGCCTCCTACTTCGCATTGATTTGAAGCTAAATCATGTGTTTCGCATGGATTTGAAGCTAACTCGTTTGTTTCGCATGCTGTTGAAGCTAAATCATGTATATCACAAGTATTTGAAGCTATATCATACGTTTCGCATGGATTCCAAGATAACCCTTCTAATTCGCATAGATTTGAAGATAAATCATGTGTTTCGCTTGGATTTGAATATAACTCATTTGTTTCGCATGCTGTTGAAGCTAAATCATGTATATCACAAGTATTTGAAGCTAAACCATTTGTATCGCATGGGATCGAATATAAGCCTCCTACTTCGCATTGATTTGAAGCTAAATCATGTGTTTCGCATGGATTTGAAGCTAACTCGTTTGTTTCGCATGCTTTTCAAGCTAAATCATGTATATCACAAGTATTTGAAGCTAAACCATTTGTATCGGATGGGATCGAAGATAAGCCTCCTACTTCGCATTGATTTGAAGCTAAATCATGTGTTTCGCATGGATTTGAAGCTAACTCGTTTGTTTCGCATGCTGTTGAAGCTAAATCATATATATCACAAGTATTTGAAGCTAAACCATTTGTTTCGCATTTATTCGAAGCTAAGCCTACTACTTCGCATTGATTTGAGGCTAAATCATGTGTTTCGCTCGGTTTTGAAGCTAACTCGTTTGTTTCGCATGCTGTTCAAGCTAAATCATGTATATCACAAGTATTTGAAGCTATATCATACATTTCGCATGGATTCCAAGATAACCCTTCTAATTCGCATTGATTTGAAGCTAAATCATGTGTTTCGCATGGATTTAAAGCTAACTCGTTTGTTTCGCATGCTGTTGAAGCTAAATCATGTATATCACAAGTATTTGAAGCTAAACCATTTGCTTCGCATGGATTCGAAGATCAGCCTTCTACTTCGCATTGATTTGATGCTAAATCATGTGTGTCGCATGGATTTGAAGCTAACTCGTTTGTTTCGCATGCTGTTGTAGCTAAATCATGTATACCACAAGTATTTGAAGCTATATCATACGTTTCGCATGGATTCCAAGATAACCCTTCTAATTCGCATTGATTTGAAGCTAAATCATGTGTTTCGCATGGATTTGAAGCTAACTCGTTTATTTCGCCTGCTGTTGAAGCTAAATCATGTATATCACAAGTATAAGAAGCTAATCCATTTGTTTCGCATGGATTCGAAGATATGCCTACTTCTTCGCATTGATTTGAAGCTAAATCATGTGTTTCGCATGGATTTGAAGCTAACTCGTTTGTTTCGCATGCTGTTGAAGCTAAATCATGTATATCACAAGTATTTGAAGCTAAACCATTTGTATCGCATGGGATCGAAGATAAGCCTCCTACTTCGCATTGATTTGAAGCTAAATCATGTGTTTCGCATGGATTTGAAGCTAACTCGTTTGTTTCGCATGCTGTTGAAGCTAAATCATATATATCACAAGTATTTGAAGCTAAACCATTTGTTACGCATGGATTCGAAGATCAGCCTTCTACTTCGCATTGATTTGATGCTAAATCATGTGTTTCGCATGGATTTGAAGCTAACTCGTTTGTTTCGCATGCTGTTGAAGCTAAATCATGTATATCACAAGTATTTGAAGCTAAACCATTTGTATCGCATGGGATCGAAGATTAGCCTCCTACTTCGCATTGATTTGAAGCTAAATCATGTGTTTCGCATGGATTTGAAGCTAACTCGTTTGTTTCGCATGCTGTTGAAGCTAAATCATATATATCACAAGTATTTGAAGCTAAACCATTTGTTTCGCATTCATTCGATGCTAAGCCTTCTACTTCGCATTGATTTGAGGCTAAATCATGTGTTTCGCTCGGTTTTGAAGCTAACTCGTTTGTTTCGCATGCTGTTGAAGCTAAATCATGTATATCACAAGTATTTGAAGCTATATCATACGTTTCGCATGGATTCCAAGATAACCCTTCTAATTCGCATAGATTTGAAGATAAATCATGTGTTTCGCTTGGATTTGAATATAACTCATTTGTTTCGCATGCTGTTGAAGCTAAATCATGTATATCACAAGTATTTGAAGCTAAACCATTTGTATCGCATGGGATCGAAGATAAGCCTCCTACTTCGCATTGATTTGAAGCTAAATCATGTGTTTCGCATGGATTTGAAGCTAACTCGTTTGTTTCGCATGCTGTTGAAGCTAAATCATATATATCACAAGTATTTGAAGCTAAACCATTTGTTTCGCATGGATTCCAAGATAACCCTTCTAACTCGCATTGATTTGAAGCTAAATCATGTGTTTCGCATGGATTTAAAGCTAACTCGTTTGTTTCGCATGCTGTTGAAGCTAAATCATGTATATCACAAGTATTTGAAGCTAAACCATTTGCTTCGCATGGATTCGAAGATCAGCCTTCTACTTCGCATTGATTTGATGCTAAATCATGTGTTTCGCATGGATTTGAAGCTAACTCGTTTGTTTCGCATGCTGTTGTAGCTAAATCATGTATACCACAAGTATTTGAAGCTATATCATACGTTTCGCATGGATTCCAAGATAACCCTTCTAATTCGCATTGATTTGAAGCTAAATCATGTGTTTCGCATGGATTTGAAGCTAACTCGTTTATTTCGCCTGCTGTTGAAGCTAAATCATGTATATCACAAGTATAAGAAGCTAATCCATTTGTTTCGCATGGATTCGAAGATATGCCTACTTCTTCGCATTGATTTGAAGCTAAATCATGTGTTTCGCATGGATTTGAAGCTAACTCGTTTTTTTCGCTAGTAGTTGAAGCTAAATCATGCATATCACAAGTATTTGAAGCTAAACCATTTGATTCCCATGGTTTTGAAGCCAAGCTTTCTACATCGCATTGACTTGAAGATAAATCATGTGTTTCGCTTGGATTTGAAGCTAACTCGTTTATTTCGCATGCTGTTGAAGCTAAATCATGTAATCACAAGTATTTGCAGCTAAACCATTTGTTACGCATGGATTCGAAGATCAGCCTTCTACTTCGCATTGATTTGAAGCTAAATCATGTGTTTCGCATGGATTTGAATCTAACTCGTTTATTTCGCATTCTGTTGAAGCTAAATCATGTATATCACAAGTATAAGAAGCTAATCCGTTTGTTTCGCATGGATTCAAAGATAAGCCTTCTACTTCGCATTGATTTGAAGCTAAATCATGTGTTTCGCATGGATTTGAAGCTAACTCGTTTGTTTCGCATGCTGTTGAAGCTAAATCATGTATATCACAAGTATTTGGAGCTGAACCATTTGCTTCACATGGATTCGAAGATCAGCCTTCTACTTCGCATTGATTTAATGCTAAATCATGTGTTTCGCATGGATTTGAAGCTAACTCGTTTATTTCGCATGCTGTTGAAGCTAAATCATGTATATCATAAGTATAAGAAGCTAATCCATTTGTTTCGCATGGATTCGAAGATATGCCTACTTCTTCGCATTGATTTGAAGCTAAATCATGTGTTTCGCATGGACTTGAAGCTAACTCGTTTGTTTCGCATGCTGTTGAAGCTAAATCATGTATATCACAAGTATTTGAAGCTAAACCATTTGTTACGCATGGATTCGAAGATCAGCCTTCTACTTCGCATTGATTTGAAGCTAAATCATGTGTTTCGCATGGATTTGAATCTAACTCGTTTATTTCGCATGCTGTTGAAGCTAAATCATGTATATCACAAGTATAAGAAGCTATATCATACGTTTCGCATGGATTCCAAGATAACCCTTCTAATTCGCATTGATTTGAATCTAAATCATGTGTTTCGCATGGATTTGAAGCTAACTCGTTTATTTCGCAAGCTGTTGAAGCTAAATCATGTAATCACAAGTATTTGCAGCTAAACCATTTGTTACGCATGGATTCGAAGATCAGCCTTCTACTTCGCATTGATTTGAAGCTAAATCATGTGTTTCGCATGGACTTGAAGCTAACTCGTTTGTTTCGCATGCTGTTGAAGCTAAATCATGTATATCACAAGTATTTGAAGCTAAGCCATTTGCTTCGCATGGATTCGAAGATCAGCCTTCTACTTCGCATTGATTTGATGCTTAATCATGTGTTTCGCATGGATTTGGAGCTAACTCGTTTGTTTCGCATGCTGTTGTAGCTAAATCATGTATACCACAAGTATTTGAAGCTATATCATACGTTTCGCATGGATTCCAAGATAACCCTTCTAATTCGCATTGATTTGAAGCTAAATCATGTGTTTCGCATGGATTTGAAGCTAACTCGTTTATTTCGCCTACTGTTGAAGCTAAATCATGTATATCACAAGTATAATAAGCTAATCCATTTGTTTCGCACGGATTCGAAGATATGCCTACTTCTTCGTATTGATTTGAAGCTAAATCATGTGTTTCGCATGGATTTGAAGCTAACTCGTTTTTTTCGCTAGTAGTTGAAGCTAAATCATGCATATCACAAGTATTTGAAGCTAAACCATTTGATTCCCATGGTTTTGAAGCCAAGCTTTCTACATCGCATTGACTTGAAGATAAATCATGTGTTTCGCTTGGATTTGAAGCTAACTCGTTTATTTCGCATGCTGTTGAAGCTAAATCATGTAATCACAAGTATTTGCAGCTAAACCATTTGTTACGCATGGATTCGAAGATCAGCCTTCTACTTCGCATTGATTTGAAGCTAAATCATGTGTTTCGCATGGATTTGAAGCTAACTCGTTTGTTTCGCATGCTGTTGAAGCTAAATCATGTATATCACAAGTATTTGAAGCTAAACCATTTGTTACGCATGGATTCGAAGATCAGCCTTCTACTTCGCATTGATTTGATGCTAAATCATGTGTTTCGCATGGATTTGAAGCTAACTCGTTTTTTTCGCTAGTAGTTGAAGCTAAATCATGCATATCACAAGTATTTGAAGCTAAACCATTTGATTCCCATGGTTTTGAAGCCAAGCTTTCTACATCGCATTGACTTGAAGATAAATCATGTGTTTCGCTTGGATTTGAAGCTAACTCGTTTATTTCGCATGCTGTTGAAGCTAAATCATGTATATCACAAGTATTTGAAGCTAAACCATTTGTATCGCATGGGATCGAAGATAAGCCTCCTACTTCGCATTGATTTGAAGCTAAATCATGTGTTTCGCATGGATTTGAAGCTAACTCGTTTGTTTCGCATGCTGTTGAAGCTAAATCATATATATCACAAGTATTTGAAGCTAAACCATTTGTTTCGCATTCATTCGATGCTAAGCCTTCTACTTCGCATTGATTTGAGGCTAAATCATGTGTTTCGCTCGGTTTTGAAGCTAACTCGTTTGTTTCGCATGCTGTTGAAGCTAAATCATGTATATCACAAGTATTTGAAGCTATATCATACGTTTCGCATGGATTCCAAGATAACCCTTCTAATTCGCATAGATTTGAAGATAAATCATGTGTTTCGCTTGGATTTGAATATAACTCATTTGTTTCGCATGCTGTTGAAGCTAAATCATGTATATCACAAGTATTTGAAGCTAAACCATTTGTATCGCATGGGATCGAAGATAAGCCTCCTACTTCGCATTGATTTGAAGCTAAATCATGTGTTTCGCATGGATTTGAAGCTAACTCGTTTGTTTCGCATGCTGTTGAAGCTAAATCATATATATCACAAGTATTTGAAGCTAAACCATTTGTTTCGCATGGATTCCAAGATAACCCTTCTAATTCGCATAGATTTGAAGATAAATCATGTGTTTCGCTTGGATTTGAATATAACTCATTTGTTTCGCATGCTGTTGAAGCTAAATCATGTATATCACAAGTATTTGAAGCTAAACCATTTGTATCGCATGGGATCGAAGATAAGCCTCCTACTTCGCATTGATTTGAAGCTAAATCATGTGTTTCGCATGGATTTGAAGCTAACTCGTTTGTTTCGCATGCTGTTGAAGCTAAATCATATATATCACAAGTATTTGAAGCTAAACCATTTGTTTCGCATGGATTCCAAGATAACCCTTCTAACTCGCATTGATTTGAAGCTAAATCATGTGTTTCGCATGGATTTAAAGCTAACTCGTTTGTTTCGCATGCTGTTGAAGCTAAATCATGTATATCACAAGTATTTGAAGCTAAACCATTTGCTTCGCATGGATTCGAAGATCAGCCTTCTACTTCGCATTGATTTGATGCTAAATCATGTGTTTCGCATGGATTTGAAGCTAACTCGTTTGTTTCGCATGCTGTTGTAGCTAAATCATGTATACCACAAGTATTTGAAGCTATATCATACGTTTCGCATGGATTCCAAGATAACCCTTCTAATTCGCATTGATTTGAAGCTAAATCATGTGTTTCGCATGGATTTGAAGCTAACTCGTTTATTTCGCCTGCTGTTGAAGCTAAATCATGTATATCACAAGTATAAGAAGCTAATCCATTTGTTTCGCATGGATTCGAAGATATGCCTACTTCTTCGCATTGATTTGAAGCTAAATCATGTGTTTCGCATGGATTTGAAGCTAACTCGTTTTTTTCGCTAGTAGTTGAAGCTAAATCATGCATATCACAAGTATTTGAAGCTAAACCATTTGATTCCCATGGTTTTGAAGCCAAGCTTTCTACATCGCATTGACTTGAAGATAAATCATGTGTTTCGCTTGGATTTGAAGCTAACTCGTTTATTTCGCATGCTGTTGAAGCTAAATCATGTAATCACAAGTATTTGCAGCTAAACCATTTGTTACGCATGGATTCGAAGATCAGCCTTCTACTTCGCATTGATTTGAAGCTAAATCATGTGTTTCGCATGGATTTGAATCTAACTCGTTTATTTCGCATTCTGTTGAAGCTAAATCATGTATATCACAAGTATAAGAAGCTAATCCGTTTGTTTCGCATGGATTCAAAGATAAGCCTTCTACTTCGCATTGATTTGAAGCTAAATCATGTGTTTCGCATGGATTTGAAGCTAACTCGTTTGTTTCGCATGCTGTTGAAGCTAAATCATGTATATCACAAGTATTTGAAGCTAAACCATTTGTTACGCATGGATTCGAAGATCAGCCTTCTACTTCGCATTGATTTGATGCTAAATCATGTGTTTCGCATGGATTTGAAGCTAACTCGTTTTTTTCGCTAGTAGTTGAAGCTAAATCATGCATATCACAAGTATTTGAAGCTAAACCATTTGATTCCCATGGTTTTGAAGCCAAGCTTTCTACATCGCATTGACTTGAAGATAAATCATGTGTTTCGCTTGGATTTGAAGCTAACTCGTTTATTTCGCATGCTGTTGAAGCTAAATCATGTATATCACAAGTATTTGAAGCTAAACCATTTGTATCGCATGGGATCGAAGATAAGCCTCCTACTTCGCATTGATTTGAAGCTAAATCATGTGTTTCGCATGGATTTGAAGCTAACTCGTTTGTTTCGCATGCTGTTGAAGCTAAATCATATATATCACAAGTATTTGAAGCTAAACCATTTGTTTCGCATTCATTCGATGCTAAGCCTTCTACTTCGCATTGATTTGAGGCTAAATCATGTGTTTCGCTCGGTTTTGAAGCTAACTCGTTTGTTTCGCATGCTGTTGAAGCTAAATCATGTATATCACAAGTATTTGAAGCTATATCATACGTTTCGCATGGATTCCAAGATAACCCTTCTAATTCGCATAGATTTGAAGATAAATCATGTGTTTCGCTTGGATTTGAATATAACTCATTTGTTTCGCATGCTGTTGAAGCTAAATCATGTATATCACAAGTATTTGAAGCTAAACCATTTGTATCGCATGGGATCGAAGATAAGCCTCCTACTTCGCATTGATTTGAAGCTAAATCATGTGTTTCGCATGGATTTGAAGCTAACTGGTTTTTTTCGCTAGTAGTTGAAGCTAAATCATGCATATCACAAGTATTTGAAGCTAAACCATTTGATTCCCATGGTTTTGAAGCCAAGCTTTCTACATCGCATTGACTTGAAGATAAATCATGTGTTTCGCTTGGATTTGAATATAACTCATTTGTTTCGCATGCTGTTGAAGCTAAATCATGTATATCACAAGTATTTGAAGCTAAACCATTTGTATCGCATGGGATCGAAGATAAGCCTCCTACTTCGCATTGATTTGAAGCTAAATCATGTGTTTCGCATGGATTTGAAGCTAACTCGTTTGTTTCGCATGCTGTTGAAGCTAAATCATGTATATCACAAGTATTTGAAGCTAAACCATTTTCTTCGCATGGATTCGAAGATCAGCCTTCTACTTCGCATTGATTTGATGCTAAATCATGTGTTTCGCATGGATTTGAAGCTAACTCGTTTGTTTCGCATGCTGTTGTAGCTAAATCATGTATACCACAAGTATTTGAAGCTATATCATACGTTTCGCATGGATTCCAAGATAACCCTTCTAATTCGCATTGATTTGAAGCTAAATCATGTGTTTCGCATGGATTTGAAGCTAACTCGTTTATTTCGCCTGCTGTTGAAGCTAAATCATGTATATCACAAGTATAAGAAGCTAATCCATTTGTTTCGCATGGATTCGAAGATATGCCTACTTCTTCGCATTGATTTGAAGCTAAATCATGTATTTCGCATGGATTTGAAGCTAACTCGTTTTTTTCGCTAGTAGTTGAAGCTAAATCATGCATATCAGAAGTATTTGAAGCTAAACCATTTGATTCCCATGGTTTTGAAGCCAAGCTTTCTACATCGCATTGACTTGAAGATAAATCATGTGTTTCGCTTGGATTTGAAGCTAACTCGTTTATTTCGCATGCTGTTGAAGCTAAATCATGTAATCACAAGTATTTGCAGCTAAACCATTTGTTACGCATGGATTCGAAGATCAGCCTTCTACTTCGCATTGATTTGAAGCTAAATCATGTGTTTCGCATGGATTTGAATCTAACTCGTTTATTTCGCATTCTGTTGAATCTAAATCATGTATATCACAAGTATAAGAAGCTAATCCGTTTGTTTCGCATGGATTCAAAGATAAGCCTTCTACTTCGCATTGATTTGAAGCTAAATCATGTGTTTCGCATGGATTTGAAGCTAACTCGTTTGTTTCGCATGCTGTTGAAGCTAAATCATGTATATCACAAGTATTTGGAGCTGAACCATTTGCTTCGCATGGATTCGAAGATCAGCCTTCTACTTCGCATTGATTTAATGCTAAATCATGTGTTTCGCATGGATTTGAAGCTAACTCGTTTATTTCGCATGCTGTTGAAGCTAAATCATGTATATCATAAGTATAAGAAGCTAATCCATTTGTTTCGCATGGATTCGAAGATATGCCTACTTCTTCGCATTGATTTGAAGCTAAATCATGTGTTTCGCATGGACTTGAAGCTAACTCGTTTGTTTCGCATGCTGTTGAAGCTAAATCATGTATATCACAAGTATTTGAAGCTAAACCATTTGTTACGCATGGATTCGAAGATCAGCCTTCTACTTCGCATTGATTTGAAGCTAAATCATGTGTTTCGCATGGATTTGAATCTAACTCGTTTATTTCGCATGCTGTTGAAGCTAAATCATGTATATCACAAGTATAAGAAGCTATATCATACGTTTCGCATGGATTCCAAGATAACCCTTCTAATTCGCATTGATTTGAATCTAAATCATGTGTTTCGCATGGATTTGAAGCTAACTCGTTTATTTCGCAAGCTGTTGAAGCTAAATCATGTAATCACAAGTATTTGCAGCTAAACCATTTGTTACGCATGGATTCGAAGGTCAGCCTTCTACTTCGCATTGATTTGAAGCTAAATCATGTGTTTCGCATGGACTTGAAGCTAACTCGTTTGTTTCGCATGCTGTTGAAGCTAAATCATGTATATCACAAGTATTTGAAGCTAAACCATTTGCTTCGCATGGATTCGAAGATCAGCCTTCTACTTCGCATTGATTTGATGCTTAATCATGTGTTTCGCATGGATTTGGAGCTAACTCGTTTGTTTCGCATGCTGTTGTAGCTAAATCATGTATACCACAAGTATTTGAAGCTATATCATACGTTTCGCATGGATTCCAAGATAACCCTTCTAATTCGCATTGATTTGAAGCTAAATCATGTGTTTCGCATGGATTTGAAGCTAACTCGTTTATTTCGCCTACTGTTGAAGCTAAATCATGTATATCACAAGTATAATAAGCTAATCCATTTGTTTCGCACGGATTCGAAGATATGCCTACTTCTTCGTATTGATTTGAAGCTAAATCATGTGTTTCGCATGGATTTGAAGCTAACTCGTTTTTTTCGCTAGTAGTTGAAGCTAAATCATGCATATCACAAGTATTTGAAGCTAAACCATTTGATTCCCATGGTTTTGAAGCCAAGCTTTCTACATCGCATTGACTTGAAGATAAATCATGTGTTTCGCTTGGATTTGAAGCTAACTCGTTTATTTCGCATGCTGTTGAAGCTAAATCATGTAATCACAAGTATTTGCAGCTAAACCATTTGTTACGCATGGATTCGAAGATCAGCCTTCTACTTCGCATTGATTTGAAGCTAAATCATGTGTTTCGCATGGATTTGAATCTAACTCGTTTATTTCGCATGCTGTTGAAGCTAAATCATGTATATCACAAGTATAAGAAGCTAATCCATTTGTTTCGCATGGATTCGAAGATAACCCTTCTAATTCGCATTGATGTGAAGCTAAATCATGTGTTTCGCTTGGATTTGAAGCTAACTCGTTTTTTTCGCTAGTAGTTGAAGCTAAATCATGCATATCACAAGTATTTGAATCTAAACCATTTGATTCCCATGGTTTTGAAGCCAAGCTTTCTACATCGCATTGACTTGAAGATAAATCATGTGTTTCGCTTGGATTTGAAGATAACTCATTTGTTTCGCATGCTGTTGAAGCTAAATCATGTATATCACAAGTATTTGAAGCTAAACCACTTGCTTCGCATGGATTCGATGATCATCCTCCTACTTCGCATTGATTTGATGCTAAGTCATGTGTTTCGCATGGATTTGAAGCTAACTCGTTTGTTTCGCATGCTGTTGAAGCTAAATCATATATATCACAAGTATTTGAAGCTAAACCATTTGTTTCGCATTTATTCGAAGCTAAGCCTTCTACTTCGCATTGATTTGAGGCTACATCATGTGTTTCGCTCGGTTTTGAAGCTAACTCGTTTGTTTCGCATGCTGTTGAAGCTAAATCATGTATATCACAAGTATTTGAAGCTATATCATACGTTTCGCATGGATTCCAAGATAACCCTTCTAATTCGCATTGATTTGAAGCTAAATCATGTGTTTCGCATGGATTTAAAGCTAACTCGTTTGTTTCGCATGCTGTTGAAGCTAAATCATGTATATCACAAGTATTTGAAGCTAAACCATTTGCTTCGCATGGATTCGAAGATCAGCCTTCTACTTCGCATTGATTTGATGCTAAATCATGTGTTTCGCATGGATTTGAAGCTAACTCGTTTGTTTCGCATGCTGTTGTAGCTAAATCATGTATACCACAAGTATTTGAAGCTATATCATACGTTTCGCATGGATTCCAAGATAACCCTTCTAATTCGCATTGTTTTGAAGCTAAATCATGTGTTTCGCATGGACTTGAAGCTAACTCGTTTATTTCGCCTGCTGTTGAAGCTAAATCATGTATATCACAAGTATAAGAAGCTAATCCATTTGTTTCGCATGGATTCGAAGATATGCCTACTTCTTCGCATTGATTTGAAGCTAAATCATGTGTTTCGCATGGACTTGAAGCTAACTCGT
The DNA here is from genome assembly GCF_051020955.1 of Megalopta genalis. Taxonomy (NCBI): domain Eukaryota; kingdom Metazoa; phylum Arthropoda; class Insecta; order Hymenoptera; family Halictidae; genus Megalopta; species Megalopta genalis. Next base: position 48,279 of record NW_027476925.1, on the reverse strand, counting down.
TTATTTCGCCTGCTGTTGAAGCTTAATCATGTATATCACAAGTATAAGATGCTAATCCATTTGTTTCGCATGGATTCGAAGATATGCCTACTTCTTCGCATTGATTTGAAGCTAAATCATGTGTTTCGCATGGATTTGAATCTAACTCGTTTATTTCGCATTTTGTTGAAGCTAAATCATGTATATCACAAGTATAAGAAGCTAATCCGTTTGTTTCGCATGGATTCAAAGATAAGCCTTCTACTTCTTATTGATTTGAAGCTAAATCATGTGTTTCGCATGGATTTGAAGCTAACTCGTTTGTTTCGCATGCTGTTGAAGCTAAATCATGTATATCACAAGTATTTGGAGCTGAACCATTTGCTTCGCATGGATTCGAAGATCAGCCTTCTACTTCGCATTGATTTAATGCTAAATCATGTGTTTCGCATGGATTTGAAGCTAACTCGTTTTTTTCGCTAGTAGTTGAAGCTAAATCATGCATATCACAAGTATTTGAAGCTAAACCATTTGATTCCCATGGTTTTGAAGCCAAGCTTTCTACATCGCATTGACTTGAAGATAAATCATGTGTTTCGCTTGGATTTGAAGCTAACTCGTTTATTTCGCATGCTGTTGAAGCTAAATCATGTAATCACAAGTATTTGCAGCTAAACCAATTGTTACGCATGGATTCGAAGATCAGCCTTCTACTTCGCATTGATTTGAAGCTAAATCATGTGTTTCGCATGGACTTGAAGCTAACTCGTTTGTTTCGCATGCTGTCGAAGCTAAATCATGTATATCACAAGTATTTGAAGCTAAACCATTTGTTACGCTTGGATTCGAAGATCAGCCTTCTACTTCGCATTGATTTGATGCTAAATCATGTGTTTCGCATGGATTTGAAGCTAACTCGTTTGTTTCGCATGCTGTTGTAGCTAAATCATGTATACCACAAGTATTTGAAGCTATATCTTACGTTTCGCATGGATTCCAAGATAACCCTTCTAATTCGCATTGATTTGAAGCTAAATCATGTGTTTCGCATGGATTTGAAGCTAACTCGTTTATTTCGCCTGCTGTTGAAGCTAAATCATGTATATCACAAGTATAAGAAGCTAATCCATTTGTTTCGCATGGATTCGAAGATATGCCTACTTCTTCGCATTGATTTGAAGCTAAATCACGTGTTTCGCATGGATTTGAAGCCAACTCGTTTTTTTCGCTAGTAGTTGAAGCTAAATCATGCATATCACAAGTATTTGAAGCTAAACCATTTGATTCCCATGGTTTTGAAGCCAAGCCTTCTACTTCGCATTGATTTGAAGCTAAATCATGTGTTTCGCATGGATTTGAAGCTAACTCGTTTGTTTCGCATGCTGTTGAAGCTAAATCATGTATATCACAAGTATTTGGAGCTGAACCATTTGCTTCGCATGGATTCGAAGATCAGCCTTCTACTTCGCATTGATTTAATGCTAAATCATGTGTTTCGCATGGATTTGAAGCTAACTCGTTTGTTTCGCATGCTGTTGAAGCTAAATCATGTATACCACAAGTATTTGAAGCTATATCATACGTTTCGCATGGATTCCAAGATAACCCTTCTAATTCGCATTGATTTGAAGCTAAATCATGTGTTTCGCATGGATTTGAAGCTAACTCGTTTATTTCGCATGCTGTTGAAGCTAAATCATGTATATCATAAGTATAAGAAGCTAATCCATTTGTTTCGCATGGATTCGAAGATATGCCTACTTCTTCGCATTGATTTGAAGCTAAATCATGTGTTTCGCATGGATTTGAATCTAACTCGTTTGTTTCGGATGCTGTTGAAGTTAATCATGTATATCACAAGCATTTGAAGCTATATCATTTGTTTCGCATGGATTCGAAGATAACCCTTCTAATTCGCATTGATTTGAAGCTAAATCATGTGTTTCGCTTGGATTTGAAGCTAACTCGTTTTTTTCGCTAGTAGTTGAAGCTAAATCATGCATATCACAAGTATTTGAAGCTAAACCATTTGATTCCCATTGTTTTGAAGCCAAGCTTTCTACATCGCATTGACTTGAAGATAAATCATGTGTTCGCTTGGATTTGAAGATAACTCATTTGTTTCGCATGCTGTTGAAGCTAAATCATGTATACCACAAGTATTTGAAGCTAAACCACTTGCTTCGCATGGATTCGATGATCATCCTCCTACTTCGCATTGATTTGATGCTAAATCATGTGTTTCGCATGGATTTGAAGCTAACTCGTTTGTTTCGCATGCTGTTGAAGCTAAATCATGTATATCACAAGTATTTGAAGCTAAACCATTTGTTACGCATGGATTCGAAGATCAGCCTTCTACTTCGCATTGATTTGAAGCTAAATCATGTGTTTCGCATGGATTTGAAGCTAACTCGTTTGTTTCGCATGCTGTTGAAGCTAAATCATGTATATCACAAGTATTTGAAGCTAAACCATTTGTTACGCATGGGATCAAAGATAAGCCTCCTACTTCGCATTGATTTGAAGCTAAATCATGTGTTTCGCATGGATTTGAAGCTAACTCGTTTGTTTCGCATGCTGTTGAAGCTAAATCATATATATCACAAGTATTTGAAGCTAAACCATTTGTTTCGCATTTATTCGAAGCTAAGTCTTCTACTTCGCATTGATTTGAGGCTAAATCATGTGTTTCGCTCGGTTTTGAAGCTAACTCGTTTGTTTCGCATGCTGTTCAAGCTAAATCATGTATATCACAAGTATTTGAAGCTATATCATACGTTTCGCATGGATTCCAAGATAACCCTTCTAATTCGCATAGATTTGAAGATGAATCATGTGTTACTCTTGGATTTGAATATAACTCATTTGTTTCGCTAGTAGTTGAAGCTAAATCATGCATATCACAAGTATTTGAAGCTAAACCATTTGATTCCCATGGTTTTGAAGCCAAGCTTTCTACATCGCATTGACTTGAAGATAAATCATGTGTTCGCTTGGATTTGAAGATAACTCATTTGTTTCGCATGCTGTTGAAGCTAAATCATGTATACCACAAGTATTTGAAGCTAAACCACTTGCTTCGCATGGATTCGATGATCATCCTCCTACTTCGCATTGATTTGAGGCTAAATCATGTGTTTCGCTCGGTTTTGAAGCTAACTCGTTTGTTTCGCATGCTGTTGAAGCTAAATCATGTATATCACAAGTATTTGAAGCTATATCATACGTTCCGCATGGATTCCAAGATAACCCTTCTAATTCGCATAGATTTGAAGATAAATCATGTGTTTCGCTTGGATTTGAATATAACTCATTTGTTTCGCATGCTGTTGAAGCTAAATCATGTATATCACAAGTATTTGAAGCTAAACCATTTGTATCGCATGGGATCGAAGATAAGCCTCCTACTTCGCATTGATTTGAAGCTAAATCATGTGTTTCGCATGGATTTGAAGCTAACTCGTTTGTTTCGCATGCTGTTGAAGCTAAATCATGTATATCACAAGTATTTGAAGCTATATCATACGTTCCGCATGGATTCCAAGATAACCCTTCTAATTCGCATAGATTTGAAGATAAATCATGTGTTTCGCTTGGATTTGAATATAACTCATTTGTTTCGCATGCTGTTGAAGCTAAATCATGTATATCACAAGTATTTGAAGCTAAACCACTTGCTTCGCATGGATTCGATGATCAGCCTCCTACTTCGCATTGATTTGGTGCTAAATCATGTGTTTCGCATGGATTTGAAGCTAACTCGTTTGTTTCGCATGCTGTTGAAGCTAAATCATGTATATCACAAGTATTTGAAGCTATATCATACGTTTCGCATGGATTCCAAGATAACTCTTCTAATTCGCATTGATTTGAAGCTAAATCATGTGTTTCGCATGGATTTGAAGCTAACTCGTTTGTTTCGCATGCTGTTGAAGCTAAATCATGTATATCACAAGTATTTGAAGCTAAACCATTTGTATCGCATGGGATCGAAGATAAGCCTCCTACTTCGCATTGATTTGAAGCTAAATCATGTGTTTCGCATGGATTTGAAGCTAACTCGTTTGTTTCGCATGCTGTTGAAGCTAAATCATATATATCACAAGTATTTGAAGCTAAACCATTTGTTTCGCATTTATTCGATGCTAAGCCTTCTACTTCGCATTGATTTGAAGCTAAATCATGTGTTTCGCATGGATTTGAAGCTAACTCGTTTGTTTCGCATGCTGTTGAAGCTAAATCATGTATATCACAAGTATTTGGAGCTGAACCATTTGCTTCGCATGGATTCGAAGATCAGCCTTCTACTTCGCATTGATTTAATGCTAAATCATGTGTTTCGCATGGATTTGAAGCTAACTCGTTTATTTCGCATGCTGTTGAAGCTAAATCATGTATATCATAAGTATAAGAAGCTAATCCATTTGTTTCGCATGGATTCGAAGATATGCCTACTTCTTCGCATTGATTTGAAGCTAAATCATGTGTTTCGCATGGACTTGAAGCTAACTCGTTTGTTTCGCATGCTGTTGAAGCTAAATCATGTATATCACAAGTATTTGAAGCTAAACCATTTGTTACGCATGGATTCGAAGATCAGCCTTCTACTTCGCATTGATTTGAAGCTAAATCATGTGTTTCGCATGGATTTGAATCTAACTCGTTTATTTCGCATGCTGTTGAAGCTAAATCATGTATATCACAAGTATAAGAAGCTATATCATACGTTTCGCATGGATTCCAAGATAACCCTTCTAATTCGCATTGATTTGAATCTAAATCATGTGTTTCGCATGGATTTGAAGCTAACTCGTTTATTTCGCAAGCTGTTGAAGCTAAATCATGTAATCACAAGTATTTGCAGCTAAACCATTTGTTACGCATGGATTCGAAGGTCAGCCTTCTACTTCGCATTGATTTGAAGCTAAATCATGTGTTTCGCATGGACTTGAAGCTAACTCGTTTGTTTCGCATGCTGTTGAAGCTAAATCATGTATATCACAAGTATTTGAAGCTAAACCATTTGCTTCGCATGGATTCGAAGATCAGCCTTCTACTTCGCATTGATTTGATGCTTAATCATGTGTTTCGCATGGATTTGGAGCTAACTCGTTTGTTTCGCATGCTGTTGTAGCTAAATCATGTATACCACAAGTATTTGAAGCTATATCATACGTTTCGCATGGATTCCAAGATAACCCTTCTAATTCGCATTGATTTGAAGCTAAATCATGTGTTTCGCATGGATTTGAAGCTAACTCGTTTATTTCGCCTACTGTTGAAGCTAAATCATGTATATCACAAGTATAATAAGCTAATCCATTTGTTTCGCACGGATTCGAAGATATGCCTACTTCTTCGTATTGATTTGAAGCTAAATCATGTGTTTCGCATGGATTTGAAGCTAACTCGTTTTTTTCGCTAGTAGTTGAAGCTAAATCATGCATATCACAAGTATTTGAAGCTAAACCATTTGATTCCCATGGTTTTGAAGCCAAGCTTTCTACATCGCATTGACTTGAAGATAAATCATGTGTTTCGCTTGGATTTGAAGCTAACTCGTTTATATCGCATGCTGTTGAAGCTAAATCATGTAATCACAAGTATTTGCAGCTAAACCATTTGTTACGCATGGATTCGAAGATCAGCCTTCTACTTCGCATTGATTTGAAGCTAAATCATGTGTTTCGCATGGATTTGAATCTAACTCGTTTATTTCGCATGCTGTTGAAGCTAAATCATGTATATCACAAGTATAAGAAGCTAATCCATTTGTTTCGCATGGATTCGAAGATAACCCTTCTAATTCGCATTGATGTGAAGCTAAATCATGTGTTTCGCTTGGATTTGAAGCTAACTCGTTTTTTTCGCTAGTAGTTGAAGCTAAATCATGCATATCACAAGTATTTGAATCTAAACCATTTGATTCCCATGGTTTTGAAGCCAAGCTTTCTACATCGCATTGACTTGAAGATAAATCATGTGTTTCGCTTGGATTTGAAGATAACTCATTTGTTTCGCATGCTGTTGAAGCTAAATCATGTATATCACAAGTATTTGAAGCTAAACCACTTGCTTCGCATGGATTCGATGATCATCCTCCTACTTCGCATTGATTTGATGCTAAGTCATGTGTTTCGCATGGATTTGAAGCTAACTCGTTTGTTTCGCATGCTGTTGAAGCTAAATCATATATATCACAAGTATTTGAAGCTAAACCATTTGTTTCGCATTTATTCGAAGCTAAGCCTTCTACTTCGCATTGATTTGAGGCTACATCATGTGTTTCGCTCGGTTTTGAAGCTAACTCGTTTGTTTCGCATGCTGTTGAAGCTAAATCATGTATATCACAAGTATTTGAAGCTATATCATACGTTTCGCATGGATTCCAAGATAACCCTTCTAATTCGCATTGATTTGAAGCTAAATCATGTGTTTCGCATGGATTTAAAGCTAACTCGTTTGTTTCGCATGCTGTTGAAGCTAAATCATGTATATCACAAGTATTTGAAGCTAAACCATTTGCTTCGCATGGATTCGAAGATCAGCCTTCTACTTCGCATTGATTTGATGCTAAATCATGTGTTTCGCATGGATTTGAAGCTAACTCGTTTGTTTCGCATGCTGTTGTAGCTAAATCATGTATACCACAAGTATTTGAAGCTATATCATAGGTTTCGCATGGATTCCAAGATAACCCTTCTAATTCGCATTGTTTTGAAGCTAAATCATGTGTTTCGCATGGACTTGAAGCTAACTCGTTTATTTCGCCTGCTGTTGAAGCTAAATCATGTATATCACAAGTATAAGAAGCTAATCCATTTGTTTCGCATGGATTCGAAGATATGCCTACTTCTTCGCATTGATTTGAAGCTAAATCATGTGTTTCGCATGGACTTGAAGCTAACTCGTTTATTTCGCCTGCTGTTGAAGCTTAATCATGTATATCACAAGTATAAGAAGCTAATCCATTTGTTTCGCATGGATTCGAAGATATGCCTACTTCTTCGCATTGATTTGAAGCTAAATCATGTGTTTCGCATGGATTTGAATCTAACTCGTTTATTTCGCATTTTGTTGAAGCTAAATCATGTATATCACAAGTATAAGAAGCTAATCCGTTTGTTTCGCATGGATTCAAAGATAAGCCTTCTACTTCTTATTGATTTGAAGCTAAATCATGTGTTTCGCATGGATTTGAAGCTAACTCGTTTGTTTCGCATGCTGTTGAAGCTAAATCATGTATATCACAAGTATTTGGAGCTGAACCATTTGCTTCGCATGGATTCGAAGATCAGCCTTCTACTTCGCATTGATTTAATGCTAAATCATGTGTTTCGCATGGATTTGAAGCTAACTCGTTTTTTTCGCTAGTAGTTGAAGCTAAATCATGCATATCACAAGTATTTGAAGCTAAACCATTTGATTCCCATGGTTTTGAAGCCAAGCTTTCTACATCGCATTGACTTGAAGATAAATCATGTGTTTCGCTTGGATTTGAAGCTAACTCGTTTATTTCGCATGCTGTTGAAGCTAAATCATGTAATCACAAGTATTTGCAGCTAAACCAATTGTTACGCATGGATTCGAAGATCAGCCTTCTACTTCGCATTGATTTGAAGCTAAATCATGTGTTTCGCATGGACTTGAAGCTAACTCGTTTGTTTCGCATGCTGTCGAAGCTAAATCATGTATATCACAAGTATTTGAAGCTAAACCATTTGTTACGCTTGGATTCGAAGATCAGCCTTCTACTTCGCATTGATTTGATGCTAAATCATGTGTTTCGCATGGATTTGAAGCTAACTCGTTTGTTTCGCATGCTGTTGTAGCTAAATCATGTATACCACAAGTATTTGAAGCTATATCTTACGTTTCGCATGGATTCCAAGATAACCCTTCTAATTCGCATTGATTTGAAGCTAAATCATGTGTTTCGCATGGATTTGAAGCTAACTCGTTTATTTCGCCTGCTGTTGAAGCTAAATCATGTAGATCACAAGTATAAGAAGCTAATCCATTTGTTTCGCATGGATTCGAAGATATGCCTACTTCTTCGCATTGATTTGAAGCTAAATCACGTGTTTCGCATGGATTTGAAGCCAACTCGTTTTTTTCGCTAGTAGTTGAAGCTAAATCATGCACATCACAAGTATTTGAAGCTAAACCATTTGATTCCCATGGTTTTGAAGCCAAGCCTTCTACTTCGCATTGATTTGAAGCTAAATCATGTGTTTCGCATGGATTTGAAGCTAACTCGTTTGTTTCGCATGCTGTTGAAGCTAAATCATGTATATCACAAGTATTTGGAGCTGAACCATTTGCTTCGCATGGATTCGAAGATCAGCCTTCTACTTCGCATTGATTTAATGCTAAATCATGTGTTTCGCATGGATTTGAAGCTAACTCGTTTGTTTCGCATGTTGTTGAAGCTAAATCATGTATACCACAAGTATTTGAAGCTATATCATACGTTTCGCATGGATTCCAAGATAACCCTTCTAATTCGCATTGATTTGAAGCTAAATCATGTGTTTCGCATGGATTTGAAGCTAACTCGTTTATTTCGCATGCTGTTGAAGCTAAATCATGTATATCATAAGTATAAGAAGCTAATCCATTTGTTTCGCATGGATTCGAAGATATGCCTACTTCTTCGCATTGATTTGAAGCTAAATCATGTGTTTCGCATGGATTTGAATCTAACTCGTTTGTTTCGGATGCTGTTGAAGTTAAATCATGTATATCACAAGCATTTGAAGCTATATCATTTGTTTCGCATGGATTCGAAGATAACCCTTCTAATTCGCATTGATTTGAAGCTAAATCATGTGTTTCGCTTGGATTTGAAGCTAACTCGTTTTTTTCGCTAGTAGTTGAAGCTAAATCATGCATATCACAAGTATTTGAAGCTAAACCATTTGATTCCCATGGTTTTGAAGCCAAGCTTTCTACATCGCATTGACTTGAAGATAAATCATGTGTTCGCTTGGATTTGAAGATAACTCATTTGTTTCGCATGCTGTTGAAGCTAAATCATGTATACCACAAGTATTTGAAGCTAAACCACTTGCTTCGCATGGATTCGATGATCATCCTCCTACTTCGCATTGATTTGATGCTAAATCATGTGTTTCGCATGGATTTGAAGCTAACTCGTTTGTTTCGCATGCTGTTGAAGCTAAATCATGTATATCACAAGTATTTGAAGCTAAACCATTTGTTACGCATGGATTCGAAGATCAGCCTTCTACTTCGCATTGATTTGAAGCTAAATCATGTGTTTCGCATGGATTTGAAGCTAACTCGTTTGTTTCGCATGCTGTTGAAGCTAAATCATGTATATCACAAGTATTTGAAGCTAAACCATTTGTTACGCATGGGATCAAAGATAAGCCTCCTACTTCGCATTGATTTGAAGCTAAATCATGTGTTTCGCATGGATTTGAAGCTAACTCGTTTGTTTCGCATGCTGTTGAAGCTAAATCATATATATCACAAGTATTTGAAGCTAAACCATTTGTTTCGCATTTATTCGAAGCTAAGTCTTCTACTTCGCATTGATTTGAGGCTAAATCATGTGTTTCGCTCGGTTTTGAAGCTAACTCGTTTGTTTCGCATGCTGTTCAAGCTAAATCATGTATATCACAAGTATTTGAAGCTATATCATACGTTTCGCATGGATTCCAAGATAACCCTTCTAATTCGCATAGATTTGAAGATGAATCATGTGTTACTCTTGGATTTGAATATAACTCATTTGTTTCGCTAGTAGTTGAAGCTAAATCATGCATATCACAAGTATTTGAAGCTAAACCATTTGATTCCCATGGTTTTGAAGCCAAGCTTTCTACATCGCATTGACTTGAAGATAAATCATGTGTTCGCTTGGATTTGAAGATAACTCATTTGTTTCGCATGCTGTTGAAGCTAAATCATGTATACCACAAGTATTTGAAGCTAAACCACTTGCTTCGCATGGATTCGATGATCATCCTCCTACTTCGCATTGATTTGAGGCTAAATCATGTGTTTCGCTCGGTTTTGAAGCTAACTCGTTTGTTTCGCATGCTGTTGAAGCTAAATCATGTATATCACAAGTATTTGAAGCTATATCATACGTTCCGCATGGATTCCAAGATAACCCTTCTAATTCGCATAGATTTGAAGATAAATCATGTGTTTCGCTTGGATTTGAATATAACTCATTTGTTTCGCATGCTGTTGAAGCTAAATCATGTATATCACAAGTATTTGAAGCTAAACCATTTGTATCGCATGGGATCGAAGATAAGCCTCCTACTTCGCATTGATTTGAAGCTAAATCACGTGTTTCGCATGGATTTGAAGCTAACTCGTTTGTTTCGCATGCTGTTGAAGCTAAATCATGTATATCACAAGTATTTGAAGCTATATCATACGTTCCGCATGGATTCCAAGATAACCCTTCTAATTCGCATAGATTTGAAGATAAATCATGTGTTTCGCTTGGATTTGAATATAACTCATTTGTTTCGCATGCTGTTGAAGCTAAATCATGTATATCACAAGTATTTGAAGCTAAACCACTTGCTTCGCATGGATTCGATGATCAGCCTCCTACTTCGCATTGATTTGGTGCTAAATCATGTGTTTCGCATGGATTTGAAGCTAACTCGTTTGTTTCGCATGCTGTTGAAGCTAAATCATGTATATCACAAGTATTTGAAGCTAAACCATTTGTTACGCATGGATTCGAAGATCAGCCTTCTACTTCGCATTGATTTGATGCTAAATCATGTGTTTCGCATGGATTTGAAGCTAACTCGTTTGTTTCGCATGCTGTTGAAGCTAAATCATGTATATCACAAGTATTTGAAGCTAAACCATTTGTATCGCATGGGATCGAAGATAAGCCTCCTACTTCGCATTGATTTGAAGCTAAATCATGTGTTTCGCATGGATTTGAAGCTAACTCGTTTGTTTCGCATGCTGTTGAAGCTAAATCATATATATCACAAGTATTTGAAGCTAAACCATTTGTTTCGCATTTATTCGATGCTAAGCCTTCTACTTCGCATTGATTTGAGGCTAAATCATGTGTTTCGCTCGGTTTTTAAGCTAACTCGTTTGTTTCGCATGCTGTTGAAGCTAAATCATGTATATCACAAGTATTTGAAGCTATATCATACGTTTCGCATGGATTCCAAGATAACCCTTCTAATTCGCATAGATTTGAAGATAAATCATGTGTTTAGCTTGGATTTGAATATAACTCATTTGTTTCGCAAGCTGTTGAAGCTAAATCATGTATATCACAAGTATTTGAAGCTAAACCATTTGTATCGCATGGGATCGAAGATAAGCCTCCTGCTTCGCATTGATTTGAAGCAAAATCATGTGTTTCGCATGGATTTGAAGCTAACTCGTTTGTTTCGCATGCTGTTGAAGCTAAATCTTATATATCACAAGTATTTGAAGCTAAACCATTTGTTTCGCATTTATTCGAAGCTAAGCCTTCTACTTCGCATTGATTTGAGGCTAAATCATGTGTTTCGCTCGGTTTTGAAGCTAACTCGTTTGTTTCGCATGCTGTTGAAGCTAAATCATGTATATCACAAATATTTGAAGCTAAACCATTTGTATCGGATGGGATCGAAGATAAGCCTCCTACTACGCATTGATATGAAGCTAAATCATGTATTTCGCATCGATTTGAAGCTAACTCGTTTGTATCGCATGCAGTTGTAGCTAAATCATGTATATCACAAGTATTTGAAGCTAAACCATTTGTTTCGCATGGATTCGAAGATAAGCCTTCTACTTCGCATTGATTTTAATCTCAATCATGTCTTTCGCATGGATTTAAAGGTAACTCGTTTGTTTCGCATGCAGTTGAAGCTGAATCATGTATATCACAAGTATTTGAAGATAAATCATGTGTTTCGGTTGGATTTGAATATAACTCATTCGTTTCGCATGCTGTTGAAGCTAAATCATGTATATCACAAGTATTTGAAGCTGAACCATTTGCTTCGCATGGATTCGAAGATCAGCCTTCTACTTCGCATTGATTTGATGCTAAATCATGTGTTTCGCATGGATTTAAAGCTAACTCGTTTGTTTCGCATGCTGTTGAAGCTAAATCATGTATACCACAAGTATTTGAAGCTATATCATACGTTTCGCATGGATTCCAAGATAACCCTTCTAATTCGCATTGATTTGAAGCTAAATCATGTGTTTCGCATGGATTTGAAGCTAACTCGTTTGTTTCGCATGCTGTTGAAGCTAAATCATATATATCACAAGTATTTGAAGCTAAACCATTTGTTACGCATGGATTCGAAGATCAGCCTTCTACTTCGCATTGAGTTGATGCTAAATCATGTGTTTCGCATGGATTTGAAGCTAACTCGTTTGTTTCGCATGCTGTTGAAGCTAAATCATGTATATCACAAGTATTTGAAGCTAAACCATTTGTATCGCATGGGATCGAAGATAAGCCTCCTACTTCGCATTGATTTGAAGCTAAATCACGTGTTTCGCATGGATTAGAAGCTAACTCGTTTGTTTCGCATGCTGTTGAAGCTAAATCATATATATCACAAGTATTTGAAGCTAAACCATTTGTTTCGCATTTATTCGATGCTAAGTCTTCTACTTCGCATTGATTTGAGGCTAAATCATGTGTTTCGCTCGGTTTTGAAGCTAACTCGTTTGTTTCGCATGCTGTTGAAGCTAAATCATGTATATCACAAGTATTTGAAGCTATATCATACGTTTCGCATGGATTCCAAGATAACCCATCTAATTCGCATAGGTTTGAAGATAAATCATGTGTTTCGCTTGGATTTGAATATAACTCATTTGTTTCGCATGCTGTTGAAGCTAAATCATGTATATCACAAGTATTTGAAGCTAAACCATTTGTATCGCATGGGATCGAAGATAAGCCTCCTACTTCGCATTGATTTGAAGCTAAATCATGTGTTTCGCATGGATTTGAAGCTAACTCGTTTGTTTCGCATGCTGTTGAAGCTAAATCATATATATCACAAGTATTTGAAGCTAAACCATTTGTTTCGCATTTATTCGAAGCTAAGCCTTCTACTTCGCATTGATTTGAGGCTAAAACATGTGTTTCGCTCGGTTTTGAAGCTAACTCGTTTGTTTCGCATGCTGTTGAAGCTAAATCATATATATCACAAGTATTTGAAGCTATATCATACGTTTCGCATGGATTCCAAGATAACCCTTCTAATTCGCATAGATTTGAAGATAAATCATGTGTTTCGCTTGGATTTGAATATAACTCATTTGTTTCGCAAGCTGTTGAAGCTAAATCATGTGTTTCGCTTGGATTTGAAGCTAACTCGTTTTTTTCGCTAGTAGTTGAAGCTAAATCATGCATATCACAAGTATTTGAAGCTAAACCATTTGATTCCCATGGTTTTGAAGCCAAGCTTTCTACATCGCATTGACTTGAAGATAAATCATGTGTTTCGCTTGGATTTGAAGATAACTCATTTGTTTCGCATGCTGTTGAAGCTAAATCATGTATATCACAAGTATTTGAAGCTAAACCACTTGCTTCGCATGGATTCGATGATCATCCTCCTACTTCGCATTGATTTGATGCTAAATCATGTGTTTCGCATGGATTTGAAGCTAACTCGTTTGTTTCGCATGCTGTTGAAGCTAAATCATGTATATCACAAGTATTTGAAGCTAAACCATTTGTTACGCATGGATTCGAAGATCAGCCTTCTACTTCGCATTGATTTGATGCTAAATCATGTGTTTCGCATGGATTTGAAGCTAACTCGTTTGTTTCGCATGCTGTTGAAGCTAAATCATGTATATCACAAGTATTTGAAGCTAAACCATTTGTATCGCATGGGATCGAAGATAAGCCTCCTACTTCGCATTGATTTGAAGCTAAATCATGTGTTTCGCATGGATTTGAAGCTAACTCGTTTGTTTCGCATGCTGTTGAAGCTAAATCATATATATCACAAGTATTTGAAGCTAAACCATTTGTTCCGCATTTATTCGATGCTAAGCCTTCTACTTCGCATTGATTTGAGGCTAAATCATGTGTTTCGCTCGGTTTTGAAGCTAACTCGTTTGTTTCGCATGCTGTTGAAGCTAAATCATGTATATCACAAGTATTTGAAGCTATATCATACGTTCCGCATGGATTCCAAGATAACCCTTCTAATTCGCATAGATTTGAAGATAAATCATGTGTTTCGCTTGGATTTGAATATAACTCATTTGTTTCGCATGCTGTTGAAGCTAAATCATGTATATCACAAGTATTTGAAGCTAAACCATTTGTATCGCATGGGATCGAAGATAAGCCTCCTACTTCGCATTGATTTGAAGATAAATCATGTGTTCGCTTGGATTTGAAGATAACTCATTTGTTTCGCATGCTGTTGAAGCTAAATCATGTATACCACAAGTATTTGAAGCTAAACCACTTGCTTCGCATGGATTCGATGATCATCCTCCTACTTCGCATTGATTTGATGCTAAATCATGTGTTTCGCATGGATTTGAATCTAACTCATTTATTTCGCATTCTGTTGAAGCTAAATCATGTATATCACAAGTATAAGAAGCTATTCCGTTTGTTTCGCATGGATTCAAAGATAAGCCTTCTACTTCGCATTGATTTGAAGCTAAATCATGTGTTTCGCATGGATTTGAAGCTAACTCGTTTGTTTCGCATGCTGTTGAAGCTAAATCATGTATATCACAAGTATTTGAAGCTAAACCATTTGTTACGCATGGGATCAAAGATAAGCCTCCTACTTCGCATTGATTTGAAGCTAAATCATGTGTTTCGCATGGATTTGAAGCTAACTCGTTTGTTTCGCATGCTGTTGAAGCTAAATCATATATATCACAAGTATTTGAAGCTAAACCATTTGTTTCGCATTTATTCGAAGCTAAGTCTTCTACTTCGCATTGATTTGAGGCTAAATCATGTGTTTCGCTCGGTTTTGAAGCTAACTCGTTTGTTTCCCATGCTGTTCAAGCTAAATCATGTATATCACAAGTATTTGAAGCTATATCATACGTTTCGCATGGATTCCAAGATAACCCTTCTAATTCGCATAGATTTGAAGATGAATCATGTGTTTCTCTTGGATTTGAATATAACTCATTTGTTTCGCATGCTGTTGAAGCTAAATCATGTATATCACAAGTATTTGGAGCTGAACCATTTGCTTCGCATGGATTCGAAGATCAGCCTTCTACTTCGCATTGATTTAATGCTAAATCATGTGTTTCGCATGGATTTGAAGCTAACTCGTTTGTTTCGCATGCTGTTGAAGCTAAATCATGTATACCACAAGTATTTGAAGCTATATCATACGTTTCGCATGGATTCCAAGATAACCCTTCTAATTCGCATTTATTTGAAGCTAAATCATGTGTTTCGCATGGATTTGAAGCTAACTCGTTTATTTCGCATGCTGTTGAAGCTAAATCATGTATATCACAAGTATAAGAAGCTAATCCATTTGTTTCGCATGGATTCGAAGAGATGCCTACTTCTTCGCATTGATTTGATGCTAAATCATGTGTTTCGCATGGATTTGAAGCTAACTCGTTTGTTTCGCATGCTGTTGAAGCTAAATCATGTATATCACAAGTATTTCAATCTAAACCATTTGTTACGCATGGATTCGAAGATCAGCCTTCTACTTCGCATTTATTTGATGATAAATCATGTGTTTCGCATGGATTTGAAGCTAACTCGTTTGTTTCGCATGCTGTTGAAGCTAAATCATGTATATCACAAGTATTTGAAGCTAAACCATTTGTATCGGATGGGATCGAAGATAAGCCTCCTACTTCGCATTCATTTGAAGCTAAATCATGTGTTTCGCATGGATTTGAAGCTAACTAGTTTGTTTCGCATGCTGTTGAAGCTAAATCATATATATCACAAGTATTTGAAGCTAAACCATTTGTTTCGCATTTATTCGATGCTAAGCCTACTACTTCGCATTGATTTGAGGCTAAATCATGTGTTTCGCTCGGTTTTGAAGCTAACTCGTTTGTTTCGCATGCTGTTGAAGCTAAATCATGTATATCACAAGTATTTGAAGCTATATCATACGTTCCGCATGGATTCCAAGATAACCCTTCTAATTCGCATAGATTTGAAGATAAATCATGTGTTTCGCTTGGATTTGAATATAACTCATTTGTTTCGCATGCTGTTGAAGCTAAATCATGTATATCACAAGTATTTGAAGCTAAACCATTTGTATCGCATGGGATCGAAGATAAGCCTCCTACTTCGCATTGATTTGAAGCTAAATCATGTGTTTCGCATGGATTTGAAGCTAACTCGTTTGTTTCGCATGCTGTTGAAGCTAAATCATGTATATCACAAGTATTTGAAGCTATATCATACGTTCCGCATGGATTCCAAGATAACCCTTCTAATTCGCATAGATTTGAAGATAAATCATGTGTTTCGCTTGGATTTGAATATAACTCATTTGTTTCGCATGCTGTTGAAGCTAAATCATGTATATCACAAGTATTTGAAGCTAAACCACTTGCTTCGCATGGATTCGATGATCAGCCTCCTACTTCGCATTGATTTGGTGCTAAATCATGTGTTTCGCATGGATTTGAAGCTAACTCGTTTGTTTCGCATGCTGTTGAAGCTAAATCATGTATATCACAAGTATTTGAAGCTATATCATACGTTTCGCATGGATTCCAAGATAACTCTTCTAATTCGCATTGATTTGAAGCTAAATCATGTGTTTCGCATGGATTTGAAGCTAACTCGTTTGTTTCGCATGCTGTTGAAGCTAAATCATGTATATCACAAGTATTTGAAGCTAAACCATTTGTTACGCGTGGATTCGAAGATCAGCCTTCTACTTCGCATTGATTTGATGCTAAATCATGTGTTTCGCATGGATTTGAAGCTAACTCGTTTGTTTCGCATGCTGTTGAAGCTAAATCATGTATATCACAAGTATTTGAAGCTAAACCATTTGTATCGCATGGGATCGAAGATAAGCCTCCTACTTCGCATTGATTTGAAGCTAAATCATGTGTTTCGCATGGATTTGAAGCTAACTCGTTTGTTTCGCATGCTGTTGAAGCTAAATCATATATATCACAAGTATTTGAAGCTTAACCATTTGTTTCGCATTTATTCGATGCTAAGCCTTCTACTTCGCATTGATTTGAGGCTAAATCATGTGTTTCGCTCGGTTTTTAAGCTAACTCGTTTGTTTCGCATGCTGTTGAAGCTAAATCATGTATATCACAAGTATTTGAAGCTATATCATACGTTTCGCATGGATTCCAAGATAACCCTTCTAATTCGCATAGATTTGAAGATAAATCATGTGTTTAGCTTGGATTTGAATATAACTCATTTGTTTCGCAAGCTGTTGAAGCTAAATCATGTATATCACAAGTATTTGAAGCTAAACCATTTGTATCGCATGGGATCGAAGATAAGCCTCCTACTTCGCATTGATTTGAAGCAAAATCATGTGTTTCGCATGGATTTGAAGCTAACTCGTTTGTTTCGCATGCTGTTGAAGCTAAATCTTATATATCACAAGTATTTGAAGCTAAACCATTTGTTTCGCATTTATTCGAAGCTAAGCCTTCTACTTCGCATTGATTTGAGGCTAAATCATGTGTTTCGCTCGGTTTTGAAGCTAACTCGTTTGTTTCGCATGCTGTTGAAGCTAAATCATGTATATCACAAGTATTTGAAGCTAAACCATTTGTATCGGATGGGATCGAAGATAAGCCTCCTACTTCGCATTGATATGAAGCTAAATCATGTGTTTCG
The DNA here is from genome assembly GCF_051020955.1 of Megalopta genalis. Lineage (NCBI taxonomy): Eukaryota > Metazoa > Arthropoda > Insecta > Hymenoptera > Halictidae > Megalopta > Megalopta genalis. The sequence goes on along the minus strand of NW_027476925.1, from coordinate 30,461 downwards.
CATGGATTTGAAGCTAACTCGTTTGTATCGCATGCAGTTGTAGCTAAATCATGTATATCACAAGTATTTGAAGCTAAACCATTTGTTTCGCATGGATTCGAAGATAAGCCTTCTACTTCGCATTGATTTTAATCTCAATCATGTCTTTCGCATGGATTTAAAGGTAACTCGTTTGTTTCGCATGCAGTTGAAGCTGAATCATGTATATCACAAGTATTTGAAGATAAATCATGTGTTTCGGTTGGATTTGAATATAACTCATTCGTTTCGCATGCTGTTGAAGCTAAATCATGTATATCACAAGTATTTGAAGCTGAACCATTTGCTTCGCATGGATTCGAAGATCAGCCTTCTACTTCGCATTGATTTGATGCTAAATCATGTGTTTCGCATGGATTTAAAGCTAACTCGTTTGTTTCGCATGCTGTTGAAGCTAAATCATGTATACCACAAGTATTTGAAGCTATATCATACGTTTCGCATGGATTCCAAGATAACCCTTCTAATTCGCATTGATTTGAAGCTAAATCATGTGTTTCGCATGGATTTGAAGCTAACTCGTTTGTTTCGCATGCTGTTGAAGCTAAATCATATATATCACAAGTATTTGAAGCTAAACCATTTGTTACGCATGGATTCGAAGATCAGCCTTCTACTTCGCATTGAGTTGATGCTAAATCATGTGTTTCGCATGGATTTGAAGCTAACTCGTTTGTTTCGCATGCTGTTGAAGCTAAATCATGTATATCACAAGTATTTGAAGCTAAACCATTTGTATCGCATGGGATCGAAGATAAGCCTCCTACTTCGCATTGATTTGAAGCTAAATCACGTGTTTCGCATGGATTAGAAGCTAACTCGTTTGTTTCGCATGCTGTTGAAGCTAAATCATATATATCACAAGTATTTGAAGCTAAACCATTTGTTTCGCATTTATTCGATGCTAAGTCTTCTACTTCGCATTGATTTGAGGCTAAATCATGTGTTTCGCTCGGTTTTGAAGCTAACTCGTTTGTTTCGCATGCTGTTTAAGCTAAATCATGTATATCACAAGTATTTGAAGCTATATCATACGTTTCGCATGGATTCCAAGATAACCCATCTAATTCGCATAGGTTTGAAGATAAATCATGTGTTTCGCTTGGATTTGAATATAACTCATTTGTTTCGCATGCTGTTGAAGCTAAATCATGTATATCACAAGTATTTGAAGCTAAACCATTTGTATCGCATGGGATCGAAGATAAGCCTCCTACTTCGCATTGATTTGAAGCTAAATCATGTGTTTCGCATGGATTTGAAGCTAACTCGTTTGTTTCGCATGCTGTTGAAGCTAAATCATATATATCACAAGTATTTGAAGCTAAACCATTTGTTTCGCATTTATTCGAAGCTAAGCCTTCTACTTCGCATTGATTTGAGGCTAAAACATGTGTTTCGCTCGGTTTTGAAGCTAACTCGTTTGTTTCGCATGCTGTTGAAGCTAAATCATGTATATCACAAGTATTTGAAGCTATATCATACGTTTCGCATGGATTCCAAGATAACCCTTCTAATTCGCATTGATTTGAAGCTAAATCATGTGTTTCGCATGGATTTGAAGCTAACTCGTTTGTTTCGCATGCTGTTGAAGCTAAATCATATATCACAAGTATTTCAATCTAAACCATTTGTTACGCATGGATTCGAAGATCAGCCTTCTACTTCGCATTGATTTGATGATAAATCATGTGTTTCGCATGGATTTGAAGCTAACTCGTTTGTTTCGCATGCTGTTGAAGCTAAATCATGTATATCACAAGTATTTGAAGCTAAACCATTTGTATCGGATGGGATCGAAGATAAGCCTCCTACTTCGCATTGATTTGAAGCTAAATCATGTGTTTCGCATGGATTTGAAGCTAACTCGTTTGTATCACATGCAGTTGTAGCTAAATCATGTATATCACAAGTATTTGAAGCTAAACCATTTGTTTCGCATGGATTCGAAGATAAGCCTTCTACTTCGCATTGATTTGAAGCTAAATCATGTGTTTCGCTCGGTTTTTAAGCTAACTCGTTTGTTTCGCATGCTGTTGAAGCTAAATCATGTATATCACAAGTATTTGAAGCTATATCATACGTTTCGCATGGATTCCAAGATAACCCTTCTAATTCGCATAGATTTGAAGATAAATCATGTGTTTCGCTTGGATTTGAATATAACTCATTTGTTTCGCAAGCTGTTGAAGCTAAATCATGTGTTTCGCTTGGATTTGAAGCTAACTCGTTTTTTTCGCTAGTAGTTGAAGCTAAATCATGCATATCACAAGTATTTGAAGCTAAACCATTTGATTCCCATGGTTTTGAAGCCAAGCTTTCTACATCGCATTGACTTGAAGATAAATCATGTGTTTCGCTTGGATTTGAAGATAACTCATTTATTTCGCATGCTGTTGAAGCTAAATCATGTATATCACAAGTACTTGAAGCTAAACCACTTGCTTCGCATGGATTCGATGATCATCCTCCTACTTCGCATTGATTTGATGCTAAATCATGTGTTTCGCATGGATTTGAAGCTAACTCGTTTGTTTCGCATGCTGTTGAAGCTAAATCATGTATATCACAAGTATTTGAAGCTAAACCATTTGTTACGCATGGGATCAAAGATAAGCCTCCTACTTCGCATTGATTTGAAGCTAAATCATGTGTTTCGCATGGATTTGAAGCTAACTCGTTTGTTTCGCATGCTGTTGAAGCTAAATCATATATATCACAAGTATTTGAAGCTAAACCATTTGTTTCGCATTTATTCGAAGCTAAGTCTTCTACTTCGCATTGATTTGAGGCTAAATCATGTGTATCGCTCGGTTTTGAAGCTAACTCGTTTGTTTCCCATGCTGTTCAAGCTAAATCATGTATATCACAAGTATTTGAAGCTATATCATACGTTTCGCATGGATTCCAAGATAACCCTTCTAATTCGCATAGATTTGAAGATGAATCATGTGTTTCTCTTGGATTTGAATATAACTCATTTGTTTCGCATGCTGTTGAAGCTAAATCATGTATATCACAAGTATTTGGAGCTGAACCATTTGCTTCGCATGGATTCGAAGATCAGCCTTCTACTTCGCATTGATTTAATGCTAAATCATGTGTTTCGCATGGATTTGAAGCTAACTCGTTTGTTTCGCATGCTGTTGAAGCTAAATCATGTATACCACAAGTATTTGAAGCTATATCATACGTTTCGCATGGATTCCAAGATAACCCTTCTAATTCGCATTTATTTGAAGCTAAATCATGTGTTTCGCATGGATTTGAAGCTAACTCGTTTATTTCGCATGCTGTTGAAGCTAAATCATGTATATCACAAGTATAAGAAGCTAATCCATTTGTTTCGCATGGATTCGAAGAGATGCCTACTTCTTCGCATTGATTTGATGCTAAATCATGTGTTTCGCATGGATTTGAAGCTAACTCGTTTGTTTCGCATGCTGTTGAAGCTAAATCATGTATATCACAAGTATTTCAATCTAAACCATTTGTTACGCATGGATTCGAAGATCAGCCTTCTACTTCGCATTTATTTGATGATAAATCATGTGTTTCGCATGGATTTGAAGCTAACTCGTTTGTTTCGCATGCTGTTGAAGCTAAATCATGTATATCACAAGTATTTGAAGCTAAACCATTTGTATCGGATGGGATCGAAGATAAGCCTCCTACTTCGCATTCATTTGAAGCTAAATCATGTGTTTCGCATGGATTTGAAGCTAACTAGATTGTTTCGCATGCTGTTGAAGCTAAATCATATATATCACAAGTATTTGAAGCTAAACCATTTGTTTCGCATTTATTCGATGCTAAGCCTACTACTTCGCATTGATTTGAGGCTAAATCATGTGTTTCGCTCGGTTTTGAAGCTAACTCGTTTGTTTCGCATGCTGTTGAAGCTAAATCATGTATATCACAAGTATTTGAAGCTATATCATACGTTCCGCATGGATTCCAAGATAACCCTTCTAATTCGCATAGATTTGAAGATAAATCATGTGTTTCGCTTGGATTTGAATATAACTCATTCGTTTCGCATGCTGTTGAAGCTAAATCATGTATATCACAAGTATTTGAAGCTAAACCATTTGTATCGCATGGGATCGAAGATAAGCCTCCTACTTCGCATTGATTTGAAGCTAAATCATGTGTTTCGCATGGATTTGAAGCTAACTCGTTTGTTTCGCATGCTGTTGAAGCTAAATCATGTATATCACAAGTATTTGAAGCTATATCATACGTTCCGCATGGATTCCAAGATAACCCTTCTAATTCGCATAGATTTGAAGATAAATCATGTGTTTCGCTTGGATTTGAATATAACTCATTTGTTTCGCATGCTGTTGAAGCTAAATCATGTATATCACAAGTATTTGAAGCTAAACCACTTGCTTCGCATGGATTCGATGATCAGCCTCCTACTTCGCATTGATTTGGTGCTAAATCATGTGTTTCGCATGGATTTGAAGCTAACTCGTTTGTTTCGCATGCTGTTGAAGCTAAATCATGTATATCACAAGTATTTGAAGCTATATCATACGTTTCGCATGGATTCCAAGATAACTCTTCTAATTCGCATTGATTTGAAGCTAAATCATGTGTTTCGCATGGATTTGAAGCTAACTCGTTTGTTTCGCATGCTGTTGAAGCTAAATCATGTATATCACAAGTATTTGAAGCTAAACCATTTGTTACGCGTGGATTCGAAGATCAGCCTTCTACTTCGCATTGATTTGATGCTAAATCATGTGTTTCGCATGGATTTGAAGCTAACTCGTTTGTTTCGCATGCTGTTGAAGCTAAATCATGTATATCACAAGTATTTGAAGCTAAACCATTTGTATCGCATGGGATCGAAGATAAGCCTCCTACTTCGCATTGATTTGAAGCTAAATCATGTGTTTCGCATGGATTTGAAGCTAACTCGTTTGTTTCGCATGCTGTTGAAGCTAAATCATATATATCACAAGTATTTGAAGCTTAACCATTTGTTTCGCATTTATTCGATGCTAAGCCTTCTACTTCGCATTGATTTGAGGCTAAATCATGTGTTTCGCTCGGTTTTTAAGCTAACTCGTTTGTTTCGCATGCTGTTGAAGCTAAATCATGTATATCACAAGTATTTGAAGCTATATCATACGTTTCGCATGGATTCCAAGATAACCCTTCTAATTCGCATAGATTTGAAGATAAATCATGTGTTTAGCTTGGATTTGAATATAACTCATTTGTTTCGCAAGCTGTTGAAGCTAAATCATGTATATCACAAGTATTTGAAGCTAAACCATTTGTATCGCATGGGATCGAAGATAAGCCTCCTACTTCGCATTGATTTGAAGCAAAATCATGTGTTTCGCATGGATTTGAAGCTAACTCGTTTGTTTCGCATGCTGTTGAAGCTAAATCTTATATATCACAAGTATTTGAAGCTAAACCATTTGTTTCGCATTTATTCGAAGCTAAGCCTTCTACTTCGCATTGATTTGAGGCTAAATCATGTGTTTCGCTCGGTTTTGAAGCTAACTCGTTTGTTTCGCATGCTGTTGAAGCTAAATCATGTATATCACAAGTATTTGAAGCTAAACCATTTGTATCGGATGGGATCGAAGATAAGCCTCCTACTTCGCATTGATATGAAGCTAAATCATGTGTTTCGCATGGATTTGAAGCTAACTCGTTTGTATCGCATGCAGTTGTAGCTAAATCATGTATATCACAAGTATTTGAAGCTAAACCATTTGTTTCGCATGGATTCGAAGATAAGCCTTCTACTTCGCATTGATTTTAATCTCAATCATGTCTTTCGCATGGATTTAAAGGTAACTCGTTTGTTTCGCATGCAGTTGAAGCTGAATCATGTATATCACAAGTATTTGAAGATAAATCATGTGTTTCGGTTGGATTTGAATATAACTCATTCGTTTCGCATGCTGTTGAAGCTAAATCATGTATATCACAAGTATTTGAAGCTGAACCATTTGCTTCGCATGGATTCGAAGATCAGCCTTCTACTTCGCATTGATTTGATGCTAAATCATGTGTTTCGCATGGATTTAAAGCTAACTCGTTTGTTTCGCATGCTGTTGAAGCTAAATCATGTATACCACAAGTATTTGAAGCTATATCATACGTTTCGCATGGATTCCAAGATAACCCTTCTAATTCGCATTGATTTGAAGCTAAATCATGTGTTTCGCATGGATTTGAAGCTAACTCGTTTGTTTCGCATGCTGTTGAAGCTAAATCATATATATCACAAGTATTTGAAGCTAAACCATTTGTTACGCATGGATTCGTAGATCAGCCTTCTACTTCGCATTGAGTTGATGCTAAATCATGTGTTTCGCATGGATTTGAAGCTAACTCGTTTGTTTCGCATGCTGTTGAAGCTAAATCATGTATATCACAAGTATTTGAAGCTAAACCATTTGTATCGCATGGGATCGAAGATAAGCCTCCTACTTCGCATTGATTTGAAGCTAAATCACGTGTTTCGCATGGATTAGAAGCTAACTCGTTTGTTTCGCATGCTGTTGAAGCTAAATCATATATATCACAAGTATTTGAAGCTAAACCATTTGTTTCGCATTTATTCGATGCTAAGTCTTCTACTTCGCATTGATTTGAGGCTAAATCATGTGTTTCGCTCGGTTTTGAAGCTAACTCGTTTGTTTCGCATGCTGTTTAAGCTAAATCATGTATATCACAAGTATTTGAAGCTATATCATACGTTTCGCATGGATTCCAAGATAACCCATCTAATTCGCATAGGTTTGAAGATAAATCATGTGTTTCGCTTGGATTTGAATATAACTCATTTGTTTCGCATGCTGTTGAAGCTAAATCATGTATATCACAAGTATTTGAAGCTAAACCATTTGTATCGCATGGGATCGAAGATAAGCCTCCTACTTCGCATTGATTTGAAGCTAAATCATGTGTTTCGCATGGATTTGAAGCTAACTCGTTTGTTTCGCATGCTGTTGAAGCTAAATCATATATATCACAAGTATTTGAAGCTAAACCATTTGTTTCGCATTTATTCGAAGCTAAGCCTTCTACTTCGCATTGATTTGAGGCTAAAACATGTGTTTCGCTCGGTTTTGAAGCTAACTCGTTTGTTTCGCATGCTGTTGAAGCTAAATCATGTATATCACAAGTATTTGAAGCTATATCATACGTTTCGCATGGATTCCAAGATAACCCTTCTAATTCGCATTGATTTGAAGCTAAATCATGTGTTTCGCATGGATTTGAAGCTAACTCGTTTGTTTCGCATGCTGTTGAAGCTAAATCATATATCACAAGTATTTCAATCTAAACCATTTGTTACGCATGGATTCGAAGATCAGCCTTCTACTTCGCATTGATTTGATGATAAATCATGTGTTTCGCATGGATTTGAAGCTAACTCGTTTGTTTCGCATGCTGTTGAAGCTAAATCATGTATATCACAAGTATTTGAAGCTAAACCATTTGTATCGGATGGGATCGAAGATAAGCCTCCTACTTCGCATTGATTTGAAGCTAAATCATGTGTTTCGCATGGATTTGAAGCTAACTCGTTTGTATCACATGCAGTTGTAGCTAAATCATGTATATCACAAGTATTTGAAGCTAAACCATTTGTTTCGCATGGATTCGAAGATAAGCCTTCTACTTCGCATTGATTTGAAGCTAAATCATGTGTTTCGCTCGGTTTTTAAGCTAACTCGTTTGTTTCGCATGCTGTTGAAGCTAAATCATGTATATCACAAGTATTTGAAGCTATATCATACGTTTCGCATGGATTCCAAGATAACCCTTCTAATTCGCATAGATTTGAAGATAAATCATGTGTTTCGCTTGGATTTGAATATAACTCATTTGTTTCGCAAGCTGTTGAAGCTAAATCATGTGTTTCGCTTGGATTTGAAGCTAACTCGTTTTTTTCGCTAGTAGTTGAAGCTAAATCATGCATATCACAAGTATTTGAAGCTAAACCATTTGAATCCCATGGTTTCGAAGCCAAGCTTTCTACATCGCATTGACTTGAAGATAAATCATGTGTTTCGCTTGGATTTGAAGATAACTCATTTATTTCGCATGCTGTTGAAGCTAAATCATGTATATCACAAGTATTTGAAGCTAAACCACTTGCTTCGCATGGATTCGATGATCATCCTCCTACTTCGCATTGATTTGATGCTAAATCATGTGTTTCGCATGGATTTGAAGCTAACTCGTTTGTTTCGCATGCTGTTGAAGCTAAATCATGTATATCACAAGTATTTGAAGCTAAACCATTTGTTACGCATGGATTCGAAGATCAGCCTTCTACTTCGCATTGATTTGATGCTAAATCATGTGTTTCGCATGGATTTGAAGCTAACTCGTTTGTTTCGCATGCTGTTGAAGCTAAATCATGTATATCACAAGTATTTGAAGCTAAACCATTTGTATCGCATGGGATCGAAGATAAGCCTCCTACTTCGCATTGATTTGAAGCTAAATCATGTGTTTCGCATGGATTTGAAGCTAACTCGTTTGTTTCGCATGCTGTTGAAGCTAAATCATATATATCACAAGTATTTGAAGCTAAACCATTTGTTTCGCATTTATTCGATGCTAAGTCTTCTACTTCGCATTGATTTGAGGCTAAATCATGTGTTTCGCTCGGTTTTGAAGCTAACTCGTTTGTTTCGCATGCTGTTGAAGCTAAATCATGTATGTCACAAGTATTTGAAGCTATATCATACGTTTCGCATGGATTCCAAGATAACCCATCTAATTCGCATAGGTTTGAAGATAAATCATGTGTTTCGCTTGGATTTGAATATAACTCATTTGTTTCGCATGCTGTTGAAGCTAAATCATGTATATCACAAGTATTTGAAGCTAAACCATTTGTATCGCATGGGATCGAAGATAAGCCTCCTACTTCGCATTGATTTGAAGCTAAATCATGTGTTTCGCATGGATTTGAAGCTAACTCGTTTGTTTCGCATGCTGTTGAAGCTAAATCATATATATCACAAGTATTTGAAGCTAAACCATTTGTTTCGCATTTATTCGAAGCTAAGCCTTCTACTTCGCATTGATTTGAGGCTAAAACATGTGTTTCGCTCGGTTTTGAAGCTAACTCGTTTGTTTCGCATGCTGTTGAAGCTAAATCATGTATATCACAAGTATTTGAAGCTATATCATACGTTTCGCATGGATTCCAAGATAACCCTTCTAATTCGCATTGATTTGAAGCTAAATCATGTGTTTCGCATGGATTTGAAGCTAACTCGTTTGTTTCGCATGCTGTTGAAGCTAAATCATATATCACAAGTATTTCAATCTAAACCATTTGTTACGCATGGATTCGAAGATCAGCCTTCTACTTCGCATTGATTTGATGATAAATCATGTGTTTCGCATGGATTTGAAGCTAACTCGTTTGTTTCGCATGCTGTTGAAGCTAAATCATGTATATCACAAGTATTTGAAGCTAAACCATTTGTATCGGATGGGATCGAAGATAAGCCTCCTACTTCGCATTGATTTGAAGCTAAATCATGTGTTTCGCATGGATTTGAAGCTAACTCGTTTGTATCGCATGCAGTTGTAGCTAAATCATGTATATCACAAGTATTTGAAGCTAAACCATTTGTTTCGCATGGATTCGAAGATAAGCCTTCTACTTCGCATTGATTTGAAGCTAAATCATGTGTTTCGCTCGGTTTTTAAGCTAACTCGTTTGTTTCGCATGCTGTTGAAGCTAAATCATGTATATCACAAGTATTTGAAGCTATATCATACGTTTCGCATGGATTCCAAGATAACCCTTCTAATTCGCATAGATTTGAAGATAAATCATGTGTTTCGCTTGGATTTGAATATAACTCATTTGTTTCGCAAGCTGTTGAAGCTAAATCATGTGTTTCGCTTGGATTTGAAGCTAACTCGTTTTTTTCGCTAGTAGTTGAAGCTAAATCATGCATATCACAAGTATTTGAAGCTAAACCATTTGATTCCCATGGTTTTGAAGCCAAGCTTTCTACATCGCATTGACTTGAAGATAAATCATGTGTTTCGCTTGGATTTGAAGATAACTCATTTATTTCGCATGCTGTTGAAGCTAAATCATGTATATCACAAGTATTTGAAGCTAAACCACTTGCTTCGCATGGATTCGATGATCATCCTCCTACTTCGCATTGATTTGATGCTAAATCATGTGTTTCGCATGGATTTGAAGCTAACTCGTTTGTTTCGCATGCTGTTGAATCTAAATCATGTATATCACAAGTATTTGAAGCTAAACCATTTGTTACGCATGGATTCGAAGATCAGCCTTCTACTTCGCATTGATTTGATGCTAAATCATGTGTTTCGCATGGATTTGAAGCTAACTCGTTTGTTTCGCATGCTGTTGAAGCTAAATCATGTATATCACAAGTATTTGAAGCTAAACCATTTGTATCGCATGGGATCGAAGATAAGCCTCCTACTTCGCATTGATTTGAAGCTAAATCATGTGTTTCGCATGGATTTGAAGCTAACTCGTTTGTTTCGCATGCTGTTGAAGCTAAATCATATATATCACAAGTATTTGAAGCTAAACCATTTGTTTCGCATTTATTCGATGCTAAGTCTTCTACTTCGCATTGATTTGAGGCTAAATCATGTGTTTCGCTCGGTTTTGAAGCTAACTCGTTTGTTTCGCATGCTGTTGAAGCTAAATCATGTATATCACAAGTATTTGAAGCTATATCATACGTTTCGCATGGATTCCAAGATAACCCATCTAATTCGCATAGGTTTGAAGATAAATCATGTGTTTCGCTTGGATTTGAATATAACTCATTTGTTTCGCATGCTGTTGAAGCTAAATCATGTATATCACAAGTATTTGAAGCTAAACCATTTGTATCGCATGGGATCGAAGATAAGCCTCCTACTTCGCATTGATTTGAAGCTAAATCATGTGTTTCGCATGGATTTGAAGCTAACTCGTTTGTTTCGCATGCTGTTGAAGCTAAATCATATATATCACAAGTATTTGAAGCTAAACCATTTGTTTCGCATTTATTCGAAGCTAAGCCTTCTACTTCGCATTGATTTGAGGCTAAAACATGTGTTTCGCTCGGTTTTGAAGCTAACTCGTTTGTTTCGCATGCTGTTGAAGCTAAATCATGTATATCACAAGTATTTGAAGCTATATCATACGTTTCGCATGGATTCCAAGATAACCCTTCTAATTCGCATTGATTTGAAGCTAAATCATGTGTTTCGCATGGATTTGAAGCTAACTCGTTTGTTTCGCATGCTGTTGAAGCTAAATCATATATCACAAGTATTTCAATCTAAACCATTTGTTACGCATGGATTCGAAGATCAGCCTTCTACTTCGCATTGATTTGATGATAAATCATGTGTTTCGCATGGATTTGAAGCTAACTCGTTTGTTTCGCATGCTGTTGAAGCTAAATCATGTATATCACAAGTATTTGAAGCTAAACCATTTGTATCGGATGGGATCGAAGATAAGCCTCCTACTTCGCATTGATTTGAAGCTAAATCATGTGTTTCGCATGGATTTGAAGCTAACTCGTTTGTATCGCATGCAGTTGTAGCTAAATCATGTATATCACAAGTATTTGAAGCTAAACCATTTGTTTCGCATGGATTCGAAGATAAGCCTTCTACTTCGCATTGATTTGAAGCTAAATCATGTGTTTCGCTCGGTTTTTAAGCTAACTCGTTTGTTTCGCATGCTGTTGAAGCTAAATCATGTATATCACAAGTATTTGAAGCTATATCATACGTTTCGCATGGATTCCAAGATAACCCTTCTAATTCGCATAGATTTGAAGATAAATCATGTGTTTCGCTTGGATTTGAATATAACTCATTTGTTTCGCAAGCTGTTGAAGCTAAATCATGTGTTTCGCTTGGATTTGAAGCTAACTCGTTTTTTTCGCTAGTAGTTGAAGCTAAATCATGCATATCACAAGTATTTGAAGCTAAACCATTTGATTCCCATGGTTTTGAAGCCAAGCTTTCTACATCGCATTGACTTGAAGATAAATCATGTGTTTCGCTTGGATTTGAAGATAACTCATTTGTTTCGCATGCTGTTGAAGCTAAATCATGTATATCACAAGTATTTGAAGCTAAACCACTTGCTTCGCATGGATTCGATGATCATCCTCCTACTTCGCATTGATTTGATGCTAAATCATGTGTTTCGCATGGATTTGAAGCTAACTCGTTTGTTTCGCATGCTGTTGAAGCTAAATCATGTATATCACAAGTATTTGAAGCTAAACCATTTGTTACGCATGGATTCGAAGATCAGCCTTCTACTTCGCATTGATTTGATGCTAAATCATGTGTTTCGCATGGATTTGAAGCTAACTCGTTTGTTTCGCATGCTGTTGAAGCTAAATCATGTATATCACAAGTATTTGAAGCTAAACCATTTGTATCGCATGGGATCGAAGATAAGCCTCCTACTTCGCATTGATTTGAAGCTAAATCATGTGTTTCGCATGGATTTGAAGCTAACTCGTTTGTTTCGCATGCTGTTGAAGCTAAATCATATATATCACAAGTATTTGAAGCTAAACCATTTGTTCCGCATTTATTCGATGCTAAGCCTTCTACTTCGCATTGATTTGAGGCTAAATCATGTGTTTCGCTCGGTTTTGAAGCTAACTCGTTTGTTTCGCATGCTGTTGAAGCTAAATCATGTATATCACAAGTATTTGAAGCTATATCATACGTTCCGCATGGATTCCAAGATAACCCTTCTAATTCGCATAGATTTGAAGATAAATCATGTGTTTCGCTTGGATTTGAATATAACTCATTTGTTTCGCATGCTGTTGAAGCTAAATCATGTATATCACAAGTATTTGAAGCTAAACCATTTGTATCGCATGGGATCGAAGATAAGCCTCCTACTTCGCATTGATTTGAAGCTAAATCATGTGTTTCGCATGGATTTGAAGCTAACTCGTTTGTTTCGCATGCTGTTGAAGCTAAATCATGTATATCACAAGTATTTGAAGCTATATCATACGTTCCGCATGGATTCCAAGATAACCCTTCTAATTCGCATAGATTTGAAGATAAATCATGTGTTTCGCTTGGATTTGAATATAACTCATTTGTTTCGCATGCTGTTGAAGCTAAATCATGTATATCACAAGTATTTGAAGCTAAACCACTTGCTTCGCATGGATTCGATGATCAGCCTCCTACTTCGCATTGATTTGGTGCTAAATCATGTGTTTCGCATGGATTTGAAGCTAACTCGTTTGTTTCGCATGCTGTTGAAGCTAAATCATGTATATCACAAGTATTTGAAGCTATATCATACGTTTCGCATGGATTCCAAGATAACTCTTCTAATTCGCATTGATTTGAAGCTAAATCATGTGTTTCGCATGGATTTGAAGCTAACTCGTTTGTTTCGCATGCTGTTGAAGCTAAATCATGTATATCACAAGTATTTGAAGCTAAACCATTTGTTACGCATGGATTCGAAAATCAGCCTTCTACTTCGCATTGATTTGATGCTAAATCATGTGTTTCGCATGGATTTGAAGCTAACTCGTTTGTTTCGCATGCTGTTGAAGCTAAATCATGTATATCACAAGTATTTGAAGCTAAACCATTTGTATCGCATGGGATCGAAGATAAGCCTCCTACTTCGCATTGATTTGAAGCTAAATCATGTCTTTCGCATGGATTTGGAGCTAACTCGTTTGTTTCGCATGCTGTTGAAGCTAAATCATATATATCACAAGTATTTGAAGCTAAACCATTTGTTTCGCATTTATTCGATGCTAAGCCTTCTACTTCGCATTGATTTGAGGCTAAATCATGTGTTTCGCTCGGTTTTTAAGCTAACTCGTTTGTTTCGCATGCTGTTGAAGCTAAATCATGTATATCACAAGTATTTGAAGCTATATCATACGTTTCGCATGGATTCCAAGATAACCCTTCTAATTCGCATAGATTTGAAGATAAATCATGTGTTTCGCTTGGATTTGAATATAACTCATTTGTTTCGCAAGCTGTTGAAGCTAAATCATGTATATCACAAGTATTTGAAGCTAAACCATTTGTATCGCATGGGATCGAAGATAAGCCTCCTACTTCGCATTGATTTGAAGCTAAATCATGTGTTTCGCATGGATTTGAAGCTAACTCGTTTGTTTCGCATGCTGTTGAAGCTAAATCTTATATATCACAAGTATTTGAAGCTAAACCATTTGTTTCGCATTTATTCGAAGCTAAGCCTTCTACTTCGCATTGATTTGAGGCTAAATCATGTGTTTCGCTCGGTTTTGAAGCTAACTCGTTTGTTTCGCATGCTGTTGAAGCTAAATCATGTATATCACAAGTATTTGAAGCTAAACCATTTGTATCGGATGGGATCGAAGATAAGCCTCCTACTTCGCATTGATTTGAAGCTAAATCATGTGTTTCGCATGGATTTGAAGCTAACTCGTTTGTATCGCATGCAGTTGTAGCTAAATCATGTATATCACAAGTATTTGAAGCTAAACCATTTGTTTCGCATGGATTCGAAGATAAGCCTTCTACTTCGCATTGATTTTAATCTCAATCATGTCTTTCGCATGGATTTAAAGGTAACTCGTTTGTTTCGCAAGCAGTTGAAGCTGAATCATGTATATCACAAGTATTTGAAGATAAATCATGTGTTTCGGTTGGATTTGAATATAACTCATTCGTTTCGCATGCTGTTGAAGCTAAATCATGTATATCACAAGTATTTGAAGCTGAACCATTTGCTTCGCATGGATTCGAAGATCAGCCTTCTACTTCGCATTGATTTGATGCTAAATCATGTGTTTCGCATGGATTTAAAGCTAACTCGTTTGTTTCGCATGCTGTTGAAGCTAAATCATATATATCACAAGTATTTGAAGCTAAACCATTTGTTACGCATGGATTCGAGATCAGCCTTCTACTTCGCATTGAGTTGATGCTAAATCATGTGTTTCGCATGGATTTGAAGCTAACTCGTTTGTTTCGCATGCTGTTGAAGCTAAATCATGTATATCACAAGTATTTGAAGCTAAACCATTTGTATCGGATGGGATCGAAGATAAGCCTCCTACTTCGCATTGATTTGAAGCTAAATCATGTGTTTCGCATGGATTTGAAGCTAACTCGTTTGTATCGCATGCAGTTGTAGCTAAATCATGTATATCACAAGTATTTGAAGCTAAACCATTTGTTTCGCATGGATTCGAAGATAAGCCTTCTACTTCGCATTGATTTGAAGCTAAATCATGTGTTTCGCTCGGTTTTTAAGCTAACTCGTTTATTTCGCATGCTGTTGAAGCTAAATCATGTATATCACAAGTATTTGAAGCTATATCATACGTTTCGCATGGATTCCAAGATAACCCTTCTAATTCGCATAGATTTGAAGATAAATCATGTGTTTCGCTCGGATTTGAATATAACTCATTTGTTTCGCAAGCTGTTGAAGCTAAATCATGTATATCA
Organism: Megalopta genalis; assembly: GCF_051020955.1. NCBI lineage: Eukaryota > Metazoa > Arthropoda > Insecta > Hymenoptera > Halictidae > Megalopta > Megalopta genalis. The sequence goes on along the minus strand of NW_027476925.1, from coordinate 14,900 downwards.
CAAGTATTTGAAGCTAAACCATTTGTATCGCATGGGATCGAAGATAAGCCTCCTACTTCGCATTGATTTGAAGCTAAATCATGTGTTTCGCATGGATTTGAAGCTAACTCGTTTGTTTCGCATGCTGTTGAAGCTAAATCTTATATATCACAAGTATTTGAAGCTAAACCATTTGTTTCGCATTTATTCGAAGCTAAGCCTTCTACTTCGCATTGATTTGAGGCTAAATCATGTGTTTCGCTCGGTTTTGAAGCTAACTCGTTTGTTTCGCATGCTGTTGAAGCTAAATCATGTATATCACAAGTATTTGAAGCTATATCATACGTTTCGCATGGATTCCAAGATAACACTTCTAATTCGCATTGATTTGAAGCTAAATCATGTGTTTCGCATGGATTTGAAGCTAACTCGTTTGTTTCGCATGCTGTTGAAGCTAAATCATGTATATCACAAGTATTTCAATCTAAACCATTTGTTACGCATGGATTCGAAGATCAGCCTTCTACTTCGCATTTATTTGATGATAAATCATGTGTTTCGCATGGATTTGAAGCTAACTCGTTTGTTTCGCATGCTGTTGAAGCTAAATCATGTATATCACAAGTATTTGAAGCTAAACCATTTGTATCGGAGGGGATCGAAGATAAGCCTCCTACTTCGCATTGATTTGAAGCTAAATCATGTGTTTCGCATGGATTTGAAGCTAACTCGTTTGTATCGCATGCAGTTGTAGCTAAATCATGTATATCACAAGTATTTGAAGCTAAACCATTTGTTTCGCATGGATTCGAAGATAAGCCTTCTACTTCGCATTGATTTTAATCTCAATCATGTCTTTCGCATGGATTTAAAGGTAACTCGTTTGTTTCGCATGCAGTTGAAGCTGAATCATGTATATCACAAGTATTTGAAGATAAATCATGTGTTTCGGTTGGATTTGAATATAACTCATTCGTTTCGCATGCTGTTGAAGCTAAATCATGTATATCACAAGTATTTGAAGCTGAACCATTTGCTTCGCATGGATTCGAAGATCAGCCTTCTACTTCGCATTGATTTGATGCTAAATCATGTGTTTCGCATGGATTTGAAGCTAACTCGTTTGTTTCGCATGCTGTTGAAGCTAAATCATGTATACCACAAGTATTTGAAGCTATATCATACGTTTCGCATGGATTCCAAGATAACTCTTCTAATTCGCATTGATTTGAAGCTAAATCATGTGATTCGCATGGATTTGAAGCTAACTCGTTTGTTTCGCATGCTGTTGAAGCTAAATCATGTATATCACAAGTATTTGAAGCTAAACCATTTGTTACGCATGGATTCGAAGATCAGCCTTCTACTTCGCATTGATTTGATGCTAAATCATGTGTTTCGCATGGATTTGAAGCTAACTCGTTTGTTTCGCATGGTGTTGAAGCTAAATCATGTATATCACAAGTATTTGAAGCTAAACCATTTGTATCGCATGGGATCGAAGATAAGCCCCCTACTTCGCATTCAATTTGAAGCTAAATCATGTGTTTCGCATGGATTTGAAGCTAACTCGTTTGTTTCGCATGCTGTTGAAGCTAAATCATATATATCACAAGTATTTGAAGCTAAACCATTTGTTTCGCATTTATTCGATGCTAAGCCTTCTACTTCGCATTGATTTGAGGCTAAATCATGTGTTTCGCTCGGTTTTTAAGCTAACTCGTTTGTTTCGCATGCTGTTGAAGCTAAATCATATATATCACAAGTATTTGAAGCTATATCATACGTTTCGCATGGATTCCAAGATAACCCTTCTAATTCGCATAGATTTGAAGATAAATCATGTGTTTCGCTTGGATTTGAATATAACTCATTTGTTTCGCAAGCTGTTGAAGCTAAATCATGTATATCACAAGTATTTGAAGCTAAACCATTTGTATCGCAAGGGATCGAAGATAAGCCTCCTACTTCGCATTGATTTGAAGCTAAATCATGTGTTTCGCATGGATTTGAAGCTAACTCGTTTGTTTCGCATGCTGTTGAAGCTAAATCTTATATATCACAAGTATTTGAAGCTAAACAATTTGTTTCGCATTTATTCGAAGCTAAGCCTTCTACTTCGCATTGATTTGAGGCTAAATCATGTGTTTCGCTCAGTTTTGAAGCTAACTCGTTTGTTTCGCATGCTGTTGAAGCTAAATCATGTATATCACACGTATTTGAAGCTATATCATACGTTTCGCATGGATTCCAAGATAACACTTCTAATTCGCATTGATTTGAAGCTAAATCATGTGTTTCGCATGGATTTGAAGCTAACTCGTTTGTTTCGCATGCTGTTGAAGCTAAATCATGTATATCACAAGTATTTCAATCTAAACCATTTGTTACGCATGGATTCGAAGATCAGCCTTCTACTTCGCATTTATTTGATGATAAATCATGTGTTTCGCATGGATTTGAAGCTAACTCGTTTGTTTCGCATGCTGTTGAAGCTAAATCATGTATATCACAAGTATTTGAAGCTAAACCATTTGTATCGGATGGGATCGAAGATAAGCCTCCTACTTCGCATTGATTTGAAGCTAAATCATGTGTTTCGCATGGATTTGAAGCTAACTCGTTTGTATCGCATGCAGTTGTAGCTAAATCATGTATATCACAAGTATTTGAAGCTAAACCATTTATTTCGCATGGATTCGAAGATAAGCCTTCTACTTCGCATTGATTTTAATCTCAATCATGTCTTTCGCATGGATTTAAAGGTAACTCGTTTGTTTCGCATGCAGTTGAAGCTGAATCATGTATATCACAAGTATTTGAAGATAAATCATGTGTTTCGGTTGGATTTGAATATAACTCATTCGTTTCGCATGCTGTTGAAGCTAAATCATGTATATCACAAGTATTTGAAGCTGAACCATTTGCTTCGCATGGATTCGAAGATCAGCCTTCTACTTCGCATTTATTTGATGATAAATCATGTGTTTCGCATGGATTTGAAGCTAACTCGTTTGTTTCGCATGCTGTTGAAGCTAAATCATGTATACCACAAGTATTTGAAGCTATATCATACGTTTCGCATGGATTCCAAGATAACCCTTCTAATTCGCATTGATTTGAAGCTAAATCATTTGTTTCGCATGGATTTGAAGCTAACTCGTTTATTTCGCATGTTGTTGAAGCTAAATAATGTATATCACAAGTATAAGAAGCTAATCCATTTGTTTCGCATGGATTCGAAGATATGCTTACTTCTTCGCATTGATTTGAAGCTAAATCATGTGTTTCGCATGGATTTGAATCTAACTCGTTTGTTTCGGATGCTGTTGAAGTTAAATCATGTATATCACAAGTATTTGAAGCTATATCATTTGTTTCGCATGGATTCGAAGATAACACTTCTAATTCGCATTGATTTGAAGCTAAATCATGTGTTTCGCATGGATTTGAAGCTAACTCGTTTGTTTCGCATGCTGTTGAAGCTAAATCATATATATCACAAGTATTTGAAGCTAAACCATTTGTTACGCATGGATTCGAAGATCAGCCTTCTACTTCGCATTGAGTTGATGCTAAATCATGTGTTTCGCATGGATTTGAAGCTAACTCGTTTGTTTCGCATGCTGTTGAAGCTAAATCATGTATATCACAAGTATTTGAAGCTAAACCATTTGTATAGCATGGGATCGAAGATAAGCCTCCTACTTCGCATTGATTTGAAGCTAAATCATGTGTTTCGCATGGATTTGAAGCTAACTCGTTTGTTTCGCATGCTGTTGAAGCTAAATCATATATATCACAAGTATTTGAAGCTAAACCATTTGTTTCGCATTTATTCGATGCTAAGCCTTCTACTTCGCATTGATTTGAGGCTAAATCATGTGTTTCGCTCGGTTTTGAAGCTAACTCGTTTGTTTCGCATGCTGTTGAAGCTAAATCATGTATATCACAAGTATTTGAAGCTATATCATACGTTCCGCATGGATTCCAAGATAACCCTTCTAATTCGCATAGATTTGAAGATAAATCATGTGTTTCGCTTGGATTTGAATATAACTCATTTGTTTCGCATGCTGTTGAAGCAAAATCATGTATATCACAAGTATTTGAAGCTAAACCATTTGTATCGCATGGGATCGAAGATAAGCCTCCTACTTCGCATTGATTTGAAGCTAAATCATGTGTTTCGCATGGATTTGAAGCTAACTCGTTTGTTTCGCATGCTGTTGAAGATAAATCATGTATATCACAAGTATTTGAAGCTATATCATACGTTCCGCATGGATTCCAAGATAACCCTTCTAATTCGCATAGATTTGAAGATAAATCATGTGTTTCGCTTTGATTTGAATATAACTCATTTGTTTCGCATGCTGTTGAAGCTAAATCATGTATATCACAAGTATTTGAATCTAAACCACTTGCTTCGCATGGATTCGATGATCAGCCTCCTACTTCGCATTGATTTGGTGCTAAATCATGTGTTTCGCATGGATTTGAAGCTAACTCGTTTGTTTCGCATGCTGTTGAAGCTAAATCATGTATATCACAAGTATTTGAAGCTAAACCATTTGTATCGCATGGGATCGAAGATAAGCCTCCTACTTCGCATTCATTTGAAGCTAAATCATGTGTTTCGCATGGATTTGAAGCTAAGTCGTTTGTTTCGCATGCTGTTGAAGCTAAACCATATATATCACAAGTATTTGAAGCTAATCCATTTGTTTCGCATTTATTCGATGCTAAGCCTTCTACTTCGCATTGATTTGAGGCTAAATCATGTGTTTCGCTCGGTTTTTAAGCTAACTCGTTTGTTTCGCATGCTGTTGAAGCTAAATCATGTATATCACAAGTATTTGAAGCTATATCATACGTTTCGCATGGATTCCAAGATAACCCATCTAATTCGCATAGGTTTGAAGATAAATCATGTGTTTCGCTTGGATTTGAATATAACTCATTTGTTTCGCATGCTGTTGAAGCTAAATCATGTATATCACAAGTATTTGAAGCTAAACCATTTGTATCGCATGGGATCGAAGATAAGCCTCCTACTTCGCATTGATTTGAAGCTAAATCATGTGTTTCGCATGGATTTGAAGCTAACTCGTTTGTTTCGCATGCTGTTGAAGATAAATCATATATATCACAAGTATTTGAAGCTAAACCATTTGTTTCGCATTTATTCGAAGCTAAGCCTTCTACTTCGCATTGATTTGAGGCTAAATCATGTGTTTCGCTCGGTTTTGAAGCTAACTCGTTTGTTTCGCATGCTGTTGAAGCTAAATCATGTATATCACAAGTATTTGAAGCTATATCATACGTTTCGCATGGATTCCAAGATAACCCTTCTATTTCGCATTGATTTGAAGCTAAATCATGTGTTTCGCATGGATTTGAAGCTAACTCGTTTGTTTCGCATGCTGTTGAAGCTAAATCATATATCACAAGTATTTCAATCTAAACCATTTGTTACGCATGGATTCGAAGATCAGCCTTCTACTTCGCATTGATTTGATGATAAATCATGTGTTTCGCATGGATTTGAAGCTAACTCGTTTGTTTCGCATGCTGTTGAAGCTAAATCATGTATATCACAAGTATTTGAAGCTAAACCATTTGTATCGGATGGGATCGAAGATAAGCCTCCTACTTCGCATTGATTTGAAGCTAAATCATGTGTTTCGCATGGATTTGAAGCTAACTCGTTTGTATCGCATGCAGTTGTAGCTGAATCATGTATATCACAAGTATTTGAAGCTAAACCATTTGTTTCGCATGGATTCGAAGATAAGCCTTCTGCTTCGCATTGATTTTAATCTAAATCATGTCTTTCGCATGGATTTAAAGGTAACTCGTTTGTTTCGCATGCAGTTGAAGCTGAATCATGTATATCACAAGTATTTGAAGCTAAACTATTCGTTTCGCATGGATTCGAAGTTAACTCGTTTGTTTCGCATACAGTTGAAGCTAAATCACGTATATCACAAGTATTTGCAGCTAAACCATTTGTTTCGCATCGATACGAAGATAACCCTTCTACTTCGCATTGATTTGAAGCTAAATAATGTGTTTCGCATGGATTTGAATCTACCTCGTTTATTTCGCATACTGTTGAAGCTAAATCATGTATATCACAAGTATAAGAAGCTATATCATACGTTTCGCATGGATTCCAAGATAACCCTTCTAATTCGCATTGATTTGAATCTAAATCATGTATTTCGCATGGATTTGAAGCTAACTCGTTTATTTCGCATGCTGTTGAAGCTAAATCATGTAATCACAAGTATTTGCAGCTAAACCATTTGTTACGCATGGATTCGAAGATCAGCCTTCTACTTCGCATTGATTTGAAGCTAAATCATGTGTTTCGCATGGATTTGAATCTAACTCGTTTATTTCGCTTTCAGTTGAAGCTAAATCATGTATATCACAAGTATAAGAAGCGAATCCGTTTGTTTCGCATGGATTCGAAGATAAGCCTTCTACTTCGCATTGATTTGAAGCTAAATCATGTGTTTCGCATGGATTTGATTCTAACTCGTTTGTTTCGGTTGCTGTTGAAGCTAAATCATGTATATCACAAGTATTTGAAGCTATATCATTTGTTTCGCATGGATTCGAAGATAACCCTTCTAATTCGCATTGATTTGAGGCTAAATCACGTGTTTCGCTTGGATTTGGAGCTAACTCGTTTTTTTCGCTAGTAGTTGAAGCTAAATCATGCTTATCACAAGTATTTGAAGCTAAACCATTTGGTTCGCATTTATTGGAAGCTAAGCCTTCTACTTCGCATTGATTTGAGGCTAAATCATGTGTTTCGCTTGGTTTTGAAGCTAACTCGTTTTTTTCGCATGCAGTTGTAGCTAAATCATATATATCACAAGTATTTGAAGCTAAACCATTTGTTTCGCATTTATTCGATGCTAAGCCTTCTACTTCGCATTGATTTGAGGCTAAATCATGTGTTTCGCTCGGTTTTGAAGCTAACTCGTTTGTTTCTCATGGATTTGAAGCTAAATCATGTGTTTCGCATGGATTTGAAGCTAACTCATTTGTTTCGCATGCTGTTGAAGCTAAATCATGTATATCACAAGTATTTGAAGCTAAACCATTTGTATTGCATGGGATCGAAGATAAGCCTCCTACTTCGCATTGATTTGAAGCTAAATCAGGTTTTTCGCATGGATTTGAAGCTAACTCGTTTGTTTCGCATGCTGTTGAAGCTAAATCATATATATCACAAGTATTTGAAGCTAAACCATTTGTTTCGCATTTATTCGATGCTAAGCCTTCTACTTCGCATTGATTTGAGGCTAAATCATGTGTTTCGCTCGGGTTTTAAGCTAACTCGTTTGTTTCGCATGCTGTTGAAGCTAAATCATGTATATCACAAGTATTTGAAGCTAAACCATTTGTATCGGATGGGATCGAAGATAAGCCTCCTACTTCGCATTGATTTGAAGCTAAATCATGTGTTTCGCATGGACTTGAAGCTAACTCGTTTGTATCGCATGCAGTTGTAGCTAAATCATGTATATCACAAGTATTTGAAGCTAAACCATTTGTTTCGCATGGATTCGAAGATAAGCCTTCTACTTCGCATTGGTTTTAATCTAAATCATGTCTTTCGCATGGATTTGAATCTACCTCGTTTATTTCGCATACTGTTGAAGCTAAATCATGTATATCACAAGTATAAGAAGCTATATCATACGTTTCGCATGGATTCCAAGATAACCCTTCTAATTCGCATTGATTTGAATCTAAATCATGTGTTTCGCATGGATTTGAAGCTAACTCGTTTATTTCGCATGCTGTTGAAGCTAAATCATGTAATCACAAGTATTTGCAGCTAAACCATTTGTTACGCATGGATTCGAAGATCAGCCTTCTACTTCGCATTGATTTGAAGCTAAATCATGTGTTTCGCATGGATTTGAATCTAACTCGTTTATTTCGCTTTCAGTTGAAGCTAAATCATGTATATCACAAGTATAAGAAGCTAATCCGTTTGTTTCGCATGGATTCGAAGATAAGCCTTCTACTTCGCATTGATTTGAAGCTAAATCATGTGTTTCGCATGGATTTGATTCTAACTCGTTTGTTTCGGTTGCTGTTGAAGCTAAATCATGTATATCACAAGTATTTGAAGCTATATCATTTGTTTCGCATGGATTCGAAGATAACCCTTCTAATTCGCATTGATTTGAGGCTAAATCACGTGTTTCGCTTTGATTTGGAGCTAACTCGTTTTTTTCGCTAGTAGTTGAAGCTAAATCATGCTTATCACAAGTATTTGAAGCTAAACCATTTGGTTCGCATTTATTGGAAGCTAAGCCTTCTACTTCGCATTGATTTGAGGCTAAATCATGTGTTTCGCTTGGTTTTGAAGCTAACTCGTTTTTTTCGCATGCAGTTGTAGCTAAATCATATATATCACAAGTATTTGAAGCTAAACCATTTGTTTCGCATTTATTCGATGCTAAGCCTTCTACTTCGCATTGATTTGAGGCTAAATCATGTGTTTCGCTCGGTTTTGAAGCTAACTCGTTTGTTTCTCATGGAATTGAAGCTAAATCATGTGTTTCGCATGGATTTGAAGCTAACTCATTTGTTTCGCATGCTGTTGAAGCTAAATCATGTATATCACAAGTATTTGAAGCTAAACCATTTGTATTGCATGGGATCGAAGATAAGCCTCCTACTTCGCATTGATTTGAAGCTAAATCAGGTTTTTCGCATGGATTTGAAGCTAACTCGTTTGTTTCGCATGCTGTTGAAGCTAAATCATATATATCACAAGTATTTGAAGCTAAACCATTTGTTTCGCATTTATTCGATGCTAAGCCTTCTACTTCGCATTGATTTGAGGCTAAATCATGTGTTTCGCTCGGTTTTTAAGCTAACTCGTTTGTTTCGCATGCTGTTGAAGCTAAATCATGTATATCACAAGTATTTGAAGCTAAACCATTTGTATCGGATGGGATCGAAGATAAGCCTCCTACTTCGCATTGATTTGAAGCTAAATCATGTGTTTCGCATGGACTTGAAGCTAACTCGTTTGTATCGCATACAGTTGTAGCTAAATCATGTATATCACAAGTATTTGAAGCTAAACCATTTGTTTCGCATTTATTCGATGCTAAGCCTTCTACTTCGCATTGATTTGAGGCTAAATCATGTGTTTCGCTCGGTTTTTAAGCTAACTCGTTTGTTTCGCATGCTGTTGAAGCTAAATCATATATATCACAAGTATTTGAAGCTATATCATACGTTTCGCATGGATTCCAAGATAACCCTTCTAATTCGCATAGATTTGAAGATAAATCATGTGTTTCGCTTGGATTTGAATATAACTCATTTGTTTCGCAAGCTGTTGAAGCTAAATCATGTATATCACAAGTATTTGAAGCTAAACCATTTGTATCGCAAGGGATCGAAGATAAGCCTCCTACTTCGCATTGATTTGAAGCTAAATCATGTGTTTCGCATGGATTTGAAGCTAACTCGTTTGTTTCGCATGCTGTTGAAGCTAAATCTTATATATCACAAGTATTTGAAGCTAAACCATTTGTTTCGCATTTATTCGAAGCTAAGCCTTCTACTTCGCATTGATTTGAGGCTAAATCATGTGTTTCGCTCAGTTTTGAAGCTAACTCGTTTGTTTCGCATGCTGTTGAAGCTAAATCATGTATATCACACGTATTTGAAGCTATATCATACGTTTCGCATGGATTCCAAGATAACACTTCTAATTCGCATTGATTTGAAGCTAAATCATGTGTTTCGCATGGATTTGAAGCTAACTCGTTTGTTTCGCATGCTGTTGAAGCTAAATCATGTATATCACAAGTATTTCAATCTAAACCATTTGTTACGCATGGATTCGAAGATCAGCCTTCTACTTCGCATTTATTTGATGATAAATCATGTGTTTCGCATGGATTTGAAGCTAACTCGTTTGTTTCGCATGCTGTTGAAGCTAAATCATGTATATCACAAGTATTTGAAGCTAAACCATTTGTATCGGATGGGATCGAAGATAAGCCTCCTACTTCGCATTGATTTGAAGCTAAATCATGTGTTTCGCATGGATTTGAAGCTAACTCGTTTGTATCGCATGCAGTTGTAGCTAAATCATGTATATCACAAGTATTTGAAGCTAAACCATTTATTTCGCATGGATTCGAAGATAAGCCTTCTACTTCGCATTGATTTTAATCTCAATCATGTCTTTCGCATGGATTTAAAGGTAACTCGTTTGTTTCGCATGCAGTTGAAGCTGAATCATGTATATCACAAGTATTTGAAGATAAATCATGTGTTTCGGTTGGATTTGAATATAACTCATTCGTTTCGCATGCTGTTGAAGCTAAATCATGTATATCACAAGTATTTGAAGCTGAACCATTTGCTTCGCATGGATTCGAAGATCAGCCTTCTACTTCGCATTTATTTGATGATAAATCATGTGTTTCGCATGGATTTGAAGCTAACTCGTTTGTTTCGCATGCTGTTGAAGCTAAATCATGTATACCACAAGTATTTGAAGCTATATCATACGTTTCGCATGGATTCCAAGATAACCCTTCTAATTCGCATTGATTTGAAGCTAAATCATTTGTTTCGCATGGATTTGAAGCTAACTCGTTTATTTCGCATGTTGTTGAAGCTAAATAATGTATATCACAAGTATAAGAAGCTAATCCATTTGTTTCGCATGGATTCGAAGATATGCTTACTTCTTCGCATTGATTTGAAGCTAAATCATGTGTTTCGCATGGATTTGAATCTAACTCGTTTGTTTCGGATGCTGTTGAAGTTAAATCATGTATATCACAAGTATTTGAAGCTATATCATTTGTTTCGCATGGATTCGAAGATAACACTTCTAATTCGCATTGATTTGAAGCTAAATCATGTGTTTCGCATGGATTTGAAGCTAACTCGTTTGTTTCGCATGCTGTTGAAGCTAAATCATATATATCACAAGTATTTGAAGCTAAACCATTTGTTACGCATGGATTCGAAGATCAGCCTTCTACTTCGCATTGAGTTGATGCTAAATCATGTGTTTCGCATGGATTTGAAGCTAACTCGTTTGTTTCGCATGCTGTTGAAGCTAAATCATGTATATCACAAGTATTTGAAGCTAAACCATTTGTATAGCATGGGATCGAAGATAAGCCTCCTACTTCGCATTGATTTGAAGCTAAATCATGTGTTTCGCATGGATTTGAAGCTAACTCGTTTGTTTCGCATGCTGTTGAAGCTAAATCATATATATCACAAGTATTTGAAGCTAAACCATTTGTTTCGCATTTATTCGATGCTAAGCCTTCTACTTCGCATTGATTTGAGGCTAAATCATGTGTTTCGCTCGGTTTTGAAGCTAACTCGTTTGTTTCGCATGCTGTTGAAGCTAAATCATGTATATCACAAGTATTTGAAGCTATATCATACGTTCCGCATGGATTCCAAGATAACCCTTCTAATTCGCATAGATTTGAAGATAAATCATGTGTTTCGCTTGGATTTGAATATAACTCATTTGTTTCGCATGCTGTTGAAGCAAAATCATGTATATCACAAGTATTTGAAGCTAAACCATTTGTATCGCATGGGATCGAAGATAAGCCTCCTACTTCGCATTGATTTGAAGCTAAATCATGTGTTTCGCATGGATTTGAAGCTAACTCGTTTGTTTCGCATGCTGTTGAAGATAAATCATGTATATCACAAGTATTTGAAGCTATATCATACGTTCCGCATGGATTCCAAGATAACCCTTCTAATTCGCATAGATTTGAAGATAAATCATGTGTTTCGCTTTGATTTGAATATAACTCATTTGTTTCGCATGCTGTTGAAGCTAAATCATGTATATCACAAGTATTTGAATCTAAACCACTTGCTTCGCATGGATTCGATGATCAGCCTCCTACTTCGCATTGATTTGGTGCTAAATCATGTGTTTCGCATGGATTTGAAGCTAACTCGTTTGTTTCGCATGCTGTTGAAGCTAAATCATGTATATCACAAGTATTTGAAGCTAAACCATTTGTATCGCATGGGATCGAAGATAAGCCTCCTACTTCGCATTCATTTGAAGCTAAATCATGTGTTTCGCATGGATTTGAAGCTAAGTCGTTTGTTTCGCATGCTGTTGAAGCTAAACCATATATATCACAAGTATTTGAAGCTAATCCATTTGTTTCGCATTTATTCGATGCTAAGCCTTCTACTTCGCATTGATTTGAGGCTAAATCATGTGTTTCGCTCGGTTTTTAAGCTAACTCGTTTGTTTCGCATGCTGTTGAAGCTAAATCATGTATATCACAAGTATTTGAAGCTATATCATACGTTTCGCATGGATTCCAAGATAACCCATCTAATTCGCATAGGTTTGAAGATAAATCATGTGTTTCGCTTGGATTTGAATATAACTCATTTGTTTCGCATGCTGTTGAAGCTAAATCATGTATATCACAAGTATTTGAAGCTAAACCATTTGTATCGCATGGGATCGAAGATAAGCCTCCTACTTCGCATTGATTTGAAGCTAAATCATGTGTTTCGCATGGATTTGAAGCTAACTCGTTTGTTTCGCATGCTGTTGAAGATAAATCATATATATCACAAGTATTTGAAGCTAAACCATTTGTTTCGCATTTATTCGAAGCTAAGCCTTCTACTTCGCATTGATTTGAGGCTAAATCATGTGTTTCGCTCGGTTTTGAAGCTAACTCGTTTGTTTCGCATGCTGTTGAAGCTAAATCATGTATATCACAAGTATTTGAAGCTATATCATACGTTTCGCATGGATTCCAAGATAACCCTTCTATTTCGCATTGATTTGAAGCTAAATCATGTGTTTCGCATGGATTTGAAGCTAACTCGTTTGTTTCGCATGCTGTTGAAGCTAAATCATATATCACAAGTATTTCAATCTAAACCATTTGTTACGCATGGATTCGAAGATCAGCCTTCTACTTCGCATTGATTTGATGATAAATCATGTGTTTCGCATGGATTTGAAGCTAACTCGTTTGTTTCGCATGCTGTTGAAGCTAAATCATGTATATCACAAGTATTTGAAGCTAAACCATTTGTATCGGATGGGATCGAAGATAAGCCTCCTACTTCGCATTGATTTGAAGCTAAATCATGTGTTTCGCATGGATTTGAAGCTAACTCGTTTGTATCGCATGCAGTTGTAGCTGAATCATGTATATCACAAGTATTTGAAGCTAAACCATTTGTTTCGCATGGATTCGAAGATAAGCCTTCTGCTTCGCATTGATTTTAATCTAAATCATGTCTTTCGCATGGATTTAAAGGTAACTCGTTTGTTTCGCATGCAGTTGAAGCTGAATCATGTATATCACAAGTATTTGAAGCTAAACTATTCGTTTCGCATGGATTCGAAGTTAACTCGTTTGTTTCGCATACAGTTGAAGCTAAATCACGTATATCACAAGTATTTGCAGCTAAACCATTTGTTTCGCATCGATACGAAGATAACCCTTCTACTTCGCATTGATTTGAAGCTAAATAATGTGTTTCGCATGGATTTGAATCTACCTCGTTTATTTCGCATACTGTTGAAGCTAAATCATGTATATCACAAGTATAAGAAGCTATATCATACGTTTCGCATGGATTCCAAGATAACCCTTCTAATTCGCATTGATTTGAATCTAAATCATGTATTTCGCATGGATTTGAAGCTAACTCGTTTATTTCGCATGCTGTTGAAGCTAAATCATGTAATCACAAGTATTTGCAGCTAAACCATTTGTTACGCATGGATTCGAAGATCAGCCTTCTACTTCGCATTGATTTGAAGCTAAATCATGTGTTTCGCATGGATTTGAATCTAACTCGTTTATTTCGCTTTCAGTTGAAGCTAAATCATGTATATCACAAGTATAAGAAGCGAATCCGTTTGTTTCGCATGGATTCGAAGATAAGCCTTCTACTTCGCATTGATTTGAAGCTAAATCATGTGTTTCGCATGGATTTGATTCTAACTCGTTTGTTTCGGTTGCTGTTGAAGCTAAATCATGTATATCACAAGTATTTGAAGCTATATCATTTGTTTCGCATGGATTCGAAGATAACCCTTCTAATTCGCATTGATTTGAGGCTAAATCACGTGTTTCGCTTGGATTTGGAGCTAACTCGTTTTTTTCGCTAGTAGTTGAAGCTAAATCATGCTTATCACAAGTATTTGAAGCTAAACCATTTGGTTCGCATTTATTGGAAGCTAAGCCTTCTACTTCGCATTGATTTGAGGCTAAATCATGTGTTTCGCTTGGTTTTGAAGCTAACTCGTTTTTTTCGCATGCAGTTGTAGCTAAATCATATATATCACAAGTATTTGAAGCTAAACCATTTGTTTCGCATTTATTCGATGCTAAGCCTTCTACTTCGCATTGATTTGAGGCTAAATCATGTGTTTCGCTCGGTTTTGAAGCTAACTCGTTTGTTTCTCATGGATTTGAAGCTAAATCATGTGTTTCGCATGGATTTGAAGCTAACTCATTTGTTTCGCATGCTGTTGAAGCTAAATCATGTATATCACAAGTATTTGAAGCTAAACCATTTGTATTGCATGGGATCGAAGATAAGCCTCCTACTTCGCATTGATTTGAAGCTAAATCAGGTTTTTCGCATGGATTTGAAGCTAACTCGTTTGTTTCGCATGCTGTTGAAGCTAAATCATATATATCACAAGTATTTGAAGCTAAACCATTTGTTTCGCATTTATTCGATGCTAAGCCTTCTACTTCGCATTGATTTGAGGCTAAATCATGTGTTTCGCTCGGTTTTTAAGCTAACTCGTTTGTTTCGCATGCTGTTGAAGCTAAATCATGTATATCACAAGTATTTGAAGCTAAACCATTTGT